>NC_142611.1:37808908-38111938 GCF_059453375.1 Lepisosteus platostomus | reverse complement strand
AGTAGGCTTCTAAACAGTGTACATCATGACTGCATAATTACTTAAATAGCCTTGGAAAGTAGACTTACAATACTAACTGAGGGTATTAAGACATTTGACAGACAATGTGAGATAAAAAATGTGACTTTTACATTGTGTTTGGGAAGAAAATAAAGATGATGACAGATTTAATGAAAATGTTGGATAGGGTGTCTAATTTTTTCTTTTCTTTAGAATATCTTACAATAAAAAAAGATTTTTGGTATTGTAAACATTATTGTTATTTTTATTTATGAATTTATGAAGTTGTGGTTACTACAATTAGCATGTAATATTTTACATTTTTCCAACATTCTGCCAAAACCAAAACAATGAAAAACAAGAAAAAGCTGAGGATATATTTACTTTCAGCAATTAGTAAATTGATTCCTTAAATGCTGATTTCTAAATCAATTTCATTTCTGTTTTTGACAGAAAGAGAAAAAAAAGAAAATGGAACCATGTGATGTTTTTGTTTATTGTATATAGTGTCAGGATAATAAACTTCATTTTTACCTCACAATCTGAACACTTTTTTATCTAAAAATTTTCACTTGCAACTTTTTAAACTAGAATATAACTGAGTTGAAACCAATGTAAATACGGCTTATAATTGCTTAATTGTTATCCAACAGTATTTTGTTGGCTAAAACATTGAACTATTGAGTTGCAGGTGTGTGTTTTGCTAGTGCACTTTCCTGGCAAATGCAGTGGCATGGTAGCAGGTCTGGTGGCGTGTCCTGCAGGTGTGTATGAGACATGTGTTGTGTGCATTTGCAGCACCTGAGATGCTCCTGGCCTGTGAATATCACAGAAGTGGCAATTAATGGCTGGAAAGAACCCACACCATCCATTCCTACTTCAGGGGAGATGCTGTTGACCATAGACATTGCTGCATTACTCCTGTGATGTGGCTGCACTGGGCAGCAGGTTGTTGTGATCAGTGAATATCTGTGTAAATGAATAGTGCGAGGGAAGACAGCAGGCTTAGGAGTCTTCTCTGGAAGAGGAACAATTTTCAGATCTAGGAGGTTAGACGGGAGCACATATTGACAGCCAAAGGTTCCAGAGGCGTTCCCATGGAACAGGGCAGTCAGACTACAAAGGCTCTTGGCTAGCATTCATGCCCGAGTGAATGAAAGTGAGTGAAGACCAGATAGCAAGTGTGTGGCTTGAAGAATCCTGGCTCTGCACACGTAGAGTTAGAGAAGGTCTGTTTAGCAGCTGGCTCTTTGGCTGCAAGTGAGTATGGAGTATTTACTGTATGTTGTAGTGATTGGGCTTTATTGTCCACCTGCCAAGCTAAGACCCTGTGTCTAAAGGATCAGATGGCAGGAAAAAGGAATCCCGCTTCTATACCAGAAGAGGAGCAGGGGTTGCCTGTCTACTCATGGCACTCTAACTGTACATTGTTTTCAACAGAGTTTGGTGACAGGGTATTGAGGGATCTGTGGTGTGTGTGTGAAGCACAGGATGGCTGGATGTGAGAGAAGTGCATTGGCAGCTGTAAGGTGTCCTAGAAGCAAACTGTCCGGCTGCTAGATAAATAAAAAAAGTTTAAACGGTAGTGGCAAACAAGCAAGTGTGTTTTACTTTCATAATACTGTAAACAAAATGATGATGAGAGTCCTTAGCATCTGTTATTTGGCCTAACAACGGTGTTTCATGATTGAGAGTGATACAGTTGGGGAACTAGTGAATTTCATGTACTTTATCTATTCTGTTGTAGATTTGGTTTCATGTTTAGGATCTTTCTAATACACTTTTAGCTCAGCTTCAGCTGACATATGGATTGCCTAATATTCTCCTCCAGAATTAGCTGATACAAAGTCAAATTTATACTTCATTCAATGATTGCAAGCCATCCAGGTCCTGAGGCAGCAAAGCAGCCTCAATCCATAATACTTATAAAGCCACTCCTGGTAGTCATGGAAAGACAGCAAGTGATGAATCACATCAGCTGATTTGCAGATCAGAGAGATAAGATGTTGTGGAAATCTTAAAAATTCTCCAACTTTTATCACTTCATCAGGATATCAGTGCTGGTGGTAACATCTTAGTTTATAGGCATTAATTGCTATGGTTCTTGTAGAATGGATCCCATTGCATTATCACATAATTTGTAATGCATTTCTAGATCTGAAGGCTAGCTTAGTTTATTTGCAGTGCTTTTATGTACAAAAGCTGTTGGATTAACAACAATACTTGATTAATTATTGAGTCCTTATGCAATTTGTGGAATCCATAGTAAAACATTTATTTTGCTCAATGGGTAGTCAGCTCGTCTCTTAACTTGACTAGTCATGCTGAGCATAAGAGACCCCATGCTGACTGCTAGTGCACATTTAGCTGTAGTTTTCACTCAGTAAGAACATATGAAAGGTGACAAACAAGAAGGCAATACAGCCTGTTTAGTTTACTTATCACCTTTGGTTGTTAGTATCTAACTGATCTAATTGACATTTGGCTTTGTATTTAAATAAACCAGGGTATTGGCTGATACGTCCTGTTCTCAGTTTTTAAAGCAAATCAATGTAGCTTATAGTTGTACTCTTTTTTTCATGTTTCACTGTTAATTATGATGTCCATTGGGTTGATTCCCCAGAACTCCTCATAGTCTTATTTGTAAGAAACTAAAACATTTCAGTTCAGGTAGCCTAAATGTAGGACATTCCTTTACATCCAAAGCAAACTGTAAGGGTATTGTTATTTAATTTAACAAAACTTTAGTTAAAGCTTGATTATGCTACTGAAGTAGCATTGTTATGTTTTCTTTGCTTCGCACTGGAATATATGAAGTGGAAAAGAAATAGCAGTGCTTAGCCGAGAGCCTTCAATTGAACTTATTATATAGTGCAAAATACAAAGATATGCACTCATTCTGACCTTAAACAGCATCAGCAATAACATATTGCATAAACTGTGAGCTGCTTGCTAATCATTTATTACAGCTAGATTTAACTTCAGCAAAGCAGAAAACAGGTGAATGAGCTGCCTACATTCTTCCCACTCAAATACTAGATGGTCAGATTTATAACTTCTGTGTTGTTAAAGTATATGCAAATAAATGACAATATATACATTATATTCCACCATCAGCCATTTACCATTTATAACTAAAGCTTTTCTTTTTTATCACTCTGTAAGGAGGAGTTTTGTGCATAACAATCATGAATTCAGTGCATTATTGAAGTAGATTCAATACAAGCACTTCTGTGAGTCACTGATAATTTTCATTTGTTGAATCATAGTTTAAAAGCCTCTGCTAATTCGCTGCATTGTGGACAGTATAATGTTTTTTGTTTCATAGATTTCTTTAGTTTTATTCCATTTTATTTCCCTTGCATATTTTCAATGAAATTAAATATTGAAACATTTAGTTTGTTTTCAAACACAAAAGATAATGCACCGGGTAAATTGTGAAGAAAACAATAACAGCATCAGTTGGTATTGTTGAGGTAAAGTACATTAGCTTGGAAAAATTAAAACATCAGAATGGCTGTAGATGAGAGGAGGTTGTTAAACTCATCAAACAAATTTGGTCCTATTTCTCTATAATACTGTAATCAGTACTTATTGTATCTTGTATCCCACCCTCTCTGTGAAGGGACAATTGGAGTAGCTGATCAACTCAAATGTGTATGTGTTTGGCATGCTGGAGAAAGCTGGTGCAGTACATAAAAAACCCACAGAAACAGGGAGAAAACACATAAACTCCACAGAAACACTCCAGCCTGGAATCAAGGATTCTAAAGCTATGAGGCAGTAATGTTAACGCCTATGCCACCTTGCAATCCAAGTAACAGTTACTTTTCCTGTTTCCATTTATTCTTTTATCAATTAAAATTGTCTGTTTCACATAATGCAAACCATTCTCATAACATTAACTAATTCAAGCAGAATTTTCACTGAAAACAAATAACTGCAGCCTCCTTCAGCTTACAGTTCTCAGTGTAAAGGTAAGAAAATTAGGAATTCATATTTTTCCACACAAGATAATGTGTACACATTACATGTGTAATGTGGCATTATACAGTGAATATATCTCTCCAACCTGGTTGAACAAATGGACAAAAGATTAACACAACACAGCAGCCTTCAGTAAAGAGTTCACTGTTCAGTTCCACAAAACACAATTATAACCGTGCATTTGCTGGGAAAATCTTATGCCTTTCTGTAGCAGACTATAGAGAAGAAACTAAAACTGCACAACTTTAGATGTTCAAACTTTCCTCTTTCTATAAAGCTAACTAGCTCTTGTTCTTTAAAAGCTAAGTCAATTAAATTTAGTGTTTCAGGAAATGTACAGTTCATTTTGGTTCTTTGCACTGTTCATTTTTAAAAAGGCATAAGCATTGTATTATTATTGTTCACTAACTGGTCATTTCAGAACTGTAATTCCATTATCTGAATAATTTAATGTTACAAGCACCCACTGATTCCAATTACTATGCATAATAGAGGTTGTAATGCAATATTTTGGCTACAGAGCTTTCATTTATGTTTAATTTTTAAAGCTATTACTTTTGTAGTGAACAGCCTTTGTTCAGCAGAAGAAAAAATCACATAATGTAGATTCTATGAAATAAAAACTGTAAAAATACTTAGCTGATTTTGTTAAATGTTCAAATTCCAGCCATCGTATTGCTTATAAAAATTTACCAATTTGTATCCCCACGTCACCTCCTGATTAATACCAGGTTGATACTTGCAAAATAAGAAATAAAAATGTTGCTGATAATGGACTAAATCAATGATGACTTCAACATCTGTAAATGAATACAGTCCGGTAAACTTAAAAAAAAGTATAAAGGCATAAGTAGCTTTGGCCCAGAGCAGTACAATTTATTAAAGAAATGCATTTAGCATTGTAATATACCAGACATCATTTTTAAAATTCCTGTAATCCTGATAATACGGTGCTTTGTAATTGTAATTATGAATGTTCATTATATATGCAATTCATTCTATTTATGACCGTTTTTTATGATCAGAGATTTATGACCAAGTAAGAAAACAGCTAATAGTTTTGGTAAAACAAGTTTATTTCACCATTTTCAGTTTGTAAAAGTTGTGACACGTATTTACTTGAGTGTTGTGTTATGCGTAATAGCTGGAAAAGGTATATAGTTATAACTTTAGTAAAATCCTTCACTTTCCAAGAAAATCCTGGGACCTTCTTGTAGTTAGAGCAGAGGTAACAGCAGGTGCGCTGTTGACATGTCTCAGTACCGACACGCTTGATTGTAGTTCTCAAGAAAATATAATTTGCATATTTACAAAGCTGTCAAAAATTGCAATGCGGAACACTAATATTTCACAACAGTGACATGGAATACAACAACAAACGTAAAATGTCATCTGGATGCTGCCCTAGTGTCCTTTATATTAATTTTTGTGGGTATCTACTTTTGTAATTATAATGAATAGGTGAAGTGTGTTTTTATTTTTATTTTCTTTTATTCCTAATTCCCTTTTTAATTTTTGTTATTCTGCATGTACTGTAGGTGTATTTTTAATTTATTGTTTTGTTTGTTATTCCTTCACTGACTAATTAATTGTGTTTTATCACCATGGGTGAAATGAAGAAAGCTAGGCTGATTGCCTCAAAATGCACTTTAATCCTTTGGGTTGTTTGGATTAAAGGTGAAGAAATTAATGTTGGTTCGAAGTAAACTGAGAAAGGGGAGAAAACCCACGTGAAACCCACGTGTTTTACATGCCGAGCACCCTCTGTTGATTAGACAAGGGGAAACTGTCCTGAATGGAGGTGAGTATAGCATTGAATTAAGTTCTGTGCGATGGACAGGGGAATAGAAAACTCCTTGTATAGCTTATACAGAGTCTTTATGTTTTTTTAGTTTTCTTTCTCTGGGAAAAGCCTTTGGGGTAATCCTTATTACTGTGTTAATTTTAATGATTATTTTTCCTCCCTCTCCTCCTTGCAAAGACCTTTCATGTGATGTGAGAAAATCTGTCTAGTCTTTCAATTTTGGATGTTTGGTTTAGTTTTAGTTTAGTTACATTTAGATGTCATTGTGTGTGTACTGTAAATTGTTTCAATGCAACGATTGTGAATTGTTTCTTACAGCTTAATGTTATTGAAAAACATGTTTATTGATGATGAAATACAGGTACAGGTATATGCATGAAGGATTTTTTTTATTTGGTAAAATTCTTTGTAAGCACATTTTACTGTAAACATAAATATTGTTGATTTTAATGTTTCCAATAATTCTCACATGCATCTCAGTTGCTCACCCAATTGAAGAATCTTGTGTTTTGGGAGCTGACAGAGTAAAAAGTTAAAAGTTTTGAGTACTCTATAATACTCAGCGGCATAGTCAGAATAAATTCCCACTGTAGCCATGCGCACACAAGGCAGATTGGGAACGGTGAGGGGCGGAACTACCCACCTGTATATAGTGGGAGGGGGGTTGGAGATGCCCTCTTCCCTCTTGTGTCTGTGTAGGTGTTGTGCAGTGCTGCATTTCCCCTGTCCCTATGTGTATAACCCCCCTCAGCGTCTTTAATAAATTTCCTGCCAACTCAAACAAGAGCCTCCGGCCTGTTTCTTTCCGTCGGCGAACCCCCTGAGTGTTACATTGGTGTCAGGAGTAGGATGGAGTGGAGTGGCGCAGTAGGATGCTCAGCGCGTGGAGAGAAATCTGGGGCATCAGGTGAGAGGCTGGAGCGCAGCCCACAGGAGCCCGCAGAGAGGTCCCCGGCAGCGGACAGCCCCCGCAACGGAGAGGCCCGGTGTGCGGAGAGAGGCCCAGCAGATCCCTTGCTGAGAGGACTGGCGCGTGTGAGCCCTACAGTGGGAGGCCCCCAGCAGTGGAGCCCTACAACGGAAAGGCCCAGTGCATGGAGAGAGGCCCACAGGAGCCCGCAGAGAGGTCCCCAGCAGAGGAAAGCCCCCGCAACGGTGAGGCCCGGTGCATGGAGAGAGGCCCAGTGGAGCCCTGGGAGAGAGGCCCAGTGGAGCTTTGTTGTTGGAGGCCCCAGCAGCAGAAGTGTAGCAGTAGCCCTGACGAGAGTCTCAGTGGAGGCTGCGGAGAAGCCTGCTTTGCAGTGCGGCCTGGAGGGACGCCAGACTCTTCAGGCAGGGGCAATGTAGCGCTCATGTGGGATGCTTCAGCCATGTGCATGCAAGGCAGGTTGGGAATGGCAGCTGAGGGGCGGGCTACCCGCCTGTATATAGTGGGATGTGTCTGTGTAGGTGTGGTGCAATGCTGTATTTCCCCTGTCCTACTATTAGCATAAAAACTTATAGAGGTCTAGTAACAATTACTAACCAAATTCACACATGGAATTATTACAGATTACTGGAAAGTATCTAAGTTGGGGTGGGGCTATTGGTAGGTCAATAACAGTTTTCTCATTTTCATGGTTTATATTTTTAAAACAGAGACCATGAAATCTATCTGGTTCAACTCAGAGTGTAGCAAAGGTATGAAAAATGCCATAGGAGGATTAAAGAAAACTAGCTATACCAATCATTTGACCACCAGAGATTAAGCCAGCAGCCATATCATCCTGCACCTCACAACTGGCAAACTACTGAAGCTAATAACAGGACAGATCACAGAGTATCTCATGCAATCTTTCTTTTATATAGTGTCTTTAAAACTGGATTCTCAATTATCTTTGCAGTAAAAAAAACAAACAAAAAAAGCATTCAATGACAGGAGGCAGCAGAATTACACTACAATAAGGGTTTAGAATACATAGGAAAACAGAGATTGTATAGCCATGTTTTCCTTATTTATTTTACTTCACCCATTTTGAGTTGAGCCTGCTCAACATGAATGAACACACAATGTCACTATTTTTTTGCAGAGATAGATGAGATAACATTCAACGACATTCAGTTTAATCAAAATAACCAACAAACCAACAAGTGATGTCATGCCAGGGAGCCAAGTACACAAGTATTTTTATAACGATGCACCCTGGTATGCTTGCATACCTTAAGTCCACATGTGCTCTACATCTCAGATGTGCGGTCCTGGAGGAAGGGCTTAGGGCTTACTTGGCTTTTGGGACACGCCCTAAGAGCAAAGCACTAGCACTGAGCAGAAACTGCTAGACCTCACCACACTTAGTTAACAGAGGGTCATGTGACATAGATGCCAGGAAGACTGCCCATCTTCGTAGGGTTTGTGAAAACTGGAGTTCCTAGGATATACAGTGTCTGTGAGCGATCTCAATGTTACAATTCCCAAGATAAATATTGTTCAATATATTGTAATTTTGTTAAAATTTTAAAAACTATTTTAGCTGTAGATGCAAGGGGGAATATTATACCTTGTGGAACATCCAAGACAATTGTAAAGTGCAGAATACTACCACAGATATTTCAGAAGCAAAGAAGGTCTTGCATAAGCACCAAAATACTGTATTTTAAAAAATACTGTTCAGATGAAGGATTTGAAGAAACTATCAAAGAAGCAACAGCAATAGCAGATGGTTTTGATTTTGAACTAATGTTTGCACCTCAACAGTCCATTCATCCATGAATGACGAAAAGACAGTTTTGTTATGTCTAATGATTATCCTATTCTCAATCCAAAAGATGGGTTTAAAACTGAGAGTTTCCATTGTATTTTGGATGTAAATATAATTTCCATGGAAGAGAGATTTTATCAGTATGCATGCAATTGATACTTTCGACTTTTTGTATGGCATGTATGAGATTGGAAATATTAAAAACAGTTTTCTAAAGAAGATTTCAGAACTATTCCCAGAACCTACTGTACATTAAGTGCTCTGTAAAAATAACACTGATGATTGACATTGATGGAGAAGAAATATATGATAAATTGATAGCTTGGTCTGAGATAATAAGCCCTAAAACACCTACTGCAATAGTGTTTTAAGCAAAATAATTTAAAGCAAGAAATACTTTTTTCACCCTAAACATTGCTATTGCATTATACATTAACTAGTTTCAGTAGCTTTTGGTGAGCACATTGTCTCAAAACTGAAACTAATAAAAAATATTTGAGATCATAGTAATAATCCACAATGTTCCAATAATAGAACTAGCATTAAAATCAAATAAAATTACTCAGCAAAAAAAAATTGATTTAACCAAAATATTAAAAGGCTACACAAGTATAAAAAGCAGAAAAATTCAGGTCATATAATAACTGCTTTAACTTTTTGAGTAATTGAGTGCACCAGTAGGCACTAATATTTTTCTTCAATACAGTACATAAATAATTAGTTTAGCCTACAATGTTTGTAATTGTTTGTAAAATGTTTGTAAATACCGCTAGTTACCGTAAATTCTCCTATAATACGGCAAGCAAAATAATAGTATACGGAATTTCCGCAAGGTGGAGCTAATAAAGCTCAACCTCTCATGTTTGAGCTGTCGCCATCAAAGTCTTTAACGAAGATATTACTAATAGTATTAATAATGAATGACCTTGGACAAGCTGTAAGTGTAAACTCAAAGTATTGCCCTGGTCCACATTCTTTTTTTCATTGACCGTCTTTGTAAAAGTAACACCACAGCATTTCGCAATCACGCATTTGTTTCCAATCATGCAAAGTACAGTAATTTTTGAGAATCGATTCACCATGCCTTTCACATGCTCATAAAAGAGATTGATTTAGGAACATAAACATATTACCGTATGCAAACTGTACTGTATACAGTATGTATATGTATATTTAATGTCTTAACTGTGCCCGTTTAAGTATTGAATATTTATATGGAATTTTACCACTGAAGGGAAATCTTAGTACCTGAACATAAAAAGAATAGGAGCATACTGTAACGCGTGTGAAGGCCATAAATGATATTAATTTTGGAACTTAAACATACAGTATATGGCTGTAAAGAAAACATACACACCAGTATTCCATTTCTCCCTAAACATTTTAAGCATCGAAATCTTTAACTAACGTGATACCGGAGTCAACAAGCATACTTTTAGAATTTGATTAAAAGGGAATATAATATGGAATCGAGTATCTCAAGAAATTAATAACGATATGATTATATTCGTGTACTGCGACAGGGCTGTGTAGGGCTGTTTCGCCTCTCTCTTCATGTGACTTCCTTTGTAGCCCACTAGTCTACGTGCCCGATTACCAACTCACAGATTGTGTGTTCAAATCCAGCTGGTGCTGGACTTTTAATCATAATAATAATAATTGCTTACACTTATATAGCGCTTTTCTGGACACTCCACTCAAAGCACTTTACAGGTAATGGGGACTCCCCTCCACCACCACCAATGTGCAGCATCCACCTGGATGATGCGACGGCAGCCATAGTGCGCCAGAACGCTCACCACACATCAGCTATCAGTGGGGAGGAGAACAGAGTAATGTAGCCAATTCATAGAATTGGCTACATTCTTTTAACAAACATTTCTTTGAAAAAATAGAATAGCAATATTATGGACAATCAATTGACTTTTATATTTCAAAATATCACAACATGATCGATTCGAAGTCATTTTTGATAGCAATGAATAGTTGCCTTCTTCCCTTCTGACAACGGTCCCTGCGTCCGCTTCCTGCTTCTATTGTGTGTGTGTGTGGGGGGATTCCTTCAGATCTCCCTTCAGATTTAAAAGGTTATTAATCATATCTTCGGTGTCGCATCTTACAAGTGCAGCTGATCTTTTGCTGCCTGGGTGGGTCAACTATCACAACTAGCTTTAGAGAACCTAACATTTCTATTATCAACAAATCGTAAATTTGTAATAGAGTAAATTTTTATAGAGAAATGGAGGCTGGACAGTATGCGTTACAATATAAACATTTGTATTGATTTAAATCGTGTTTTGATTTAAATCGCAAACGCGTGTTTAATTATATGTGTTTTTTTAATCATAATCAGACTAATGCAACATAAATTGATACAGTATCTTTGTCTTCTAAGTATCTTAAAAAACTTTCAGCATAGCTTTCTACCCATTTAGATTTATTTTTCTTGGGATTTTGGGATCAAACGTGGAAGGATTAGATTGTAATCGTTTTTATTTTACAAATACGTTTTAGAAAAATGTAATCTATACCTGCCCAGACTGTACACCTTCCTAAACCCCGCCCTGACCACTTTCACTCCTGTCCTGCTCTTCCCCGCGCACCCCAGCCGGGCGCTCTTCGGCCTCTGCCCGGGACGAATGTATATTTAGATATTTACACCCGGCGCGGCAACTTAGTTTTTAAAATTAGTCAAGCAATATGAAGCATCTCCTTTTACTTTTAAGTCCCTTAAATACATTGAGCACAGCTTTCTCACCACTTAGATTACTTTTTGATACCATCCTTACACAAAGCAGAAACTTCTTGTATTTTCCGATGACATACAGTACAAGTGGAAAGATTACAGATTTTATTCGTCTTTAATTTTGTTACGTTATACATTAAAGACTTCGATGCTTAAAATGTTTAGGGAGAAATGGAATACTGGTGTGTATGTTTTCTTTAAAGTACCGAGACCAGCCATATACTGTATGTTTAAGTTCCAAAATTAATATCGTTTATGGCCTTCACACGCGTTGCAGTATGCTCCTATTCTTTTTATGCTTAGGCACTAAGATTTCCCTTCAGTGGTAAAATTCCATATAAATATTCAATACTACAACGGGCACAGTAAAGACGTTTACTGTAAATCTTTCTACGACAGACCAACGGACCACGAGTGCCCCTGTCGGTCAACCAATCACGTACCGCGGTACTGTGCGTCACAATGCACGACACTGTAGCCAATTACCTCCGGCACGTGTGTGTACCGCGCACTTTGAATGGCTGCATCTGTAAATGCACGGGCAGTAAATTGTTTTATTTCCCTAGTTATACATTTTCTCTCATCTGATTTTCTTAAATCTGAAGCAAAGAACTTGAAAAGCACAGGTAAAGGATTTTTTTTTCCTCAAATGAATTCACCATTGATGAATTTTTGTTGGGTAAAATCCAACAAAGGCAGTCTGCAAAAAACTTGATGTGTAATAGTTGATGTATGGATATTCTTTAACTAAATAACCTTACTCTTTTTGACATTACTTTGCTTGAGTAATAATTAATCTACAAACAGATCCCCATGTTTTTACTGTTTTTATTCTTTGAATCATTTGTAGCTAATCCTTAAGATTTTAACATTTAAGATTTGTGGTTGTTGCATAACACCGCTAATCTTAAATGTTTGTACTTTATAAGCCATATCCCTATGCCACTCACAACAACCCACTGAAGCTAAACAGGTGCGAACCTGGCCAGTTCCTGCATGAGAGACCTCCTGAGAAAGCTAAGGTTGCTGCTGGAAGAGGTGTTAGAGGGGCTAGTAGGGGGTGCTTACCCTATGGACGGGAACACTATATTGTAAAAATGCGTCATCCTTCGGATGAGACATAAAACCAAAAATATTTATGATATAAATCCATTTTCTTGTTGTGAAATCCACTTTTTGTTCCAATGGTGAAGAGTAAATAATTAACATAAAACATTATTTTTTTCTATAGAAAAATGACATACTCTTCTTGCAATAATTTATGACAATACACCAGAGTGGTTGTGCACAAAATATAATAATCCTCATTAAAGTAGTAAGAGTCTCAAGATGTTAAGGTTCAGATTGTTTCAGGTAAACCCTATAATATTCCAATAAGGTGGTAGTGGTGTAAAGAAATGAAGTTCAAATCAAATCAAATCAAATCAAAGTTTATTTATCAAATGCACAACAATACGGCGTGCAGCAGTAGTTGCTGGCAATGAAATGTCTTTCTCTGCGAGCTCACAAAAATTACAAGAATCACAAAAATCACAAAAATTCACAAAAACACAAAAATCACAAAATTGAGGTTACATTTTTTAAATTGAATATAACTCAATGTGAATAGAGCTGTTATGTGTCCATGGTGTATGTAATATATACATGTAGTGCAGTTATGCTGAATATAGTGAGAATTGTGTGTCCATGTAGCCATTTCAGGTGATTTGCTTAGGAGCTACAGGTTCTTATCTATATTTATACCTACAGTGCCTTGCGAAAGTATTCGGCCCCCTTGAACTTTTCAACCTTTTGCCACATTTCAGGCTTCAAACATAAAGATATAATTTTTTTATTTTATGTGAAGAATCACCAACAAGTGGGACACAATTGTGAAGTGGAACGAAATCTATTGGATTTTTGAAACTTTTTTAACTAATAAAAAAATGAAAAGTGGGGCGTGCAAAATTATTCGGCCCCCTTGCGTTAATACTTTGTAGAGCCACCTTTTGCTGCGATTACAGCTGCAAGTCGCTTGGGGTATGTCTCTATCAGTTTTGCACATCGAGAGACTGAAATTCTTGCCCATTCTTCCTTGCAAAACAGCTCGAGCTCAGTGAGGTTGGATGGAGAGCGTTTGTGAACAGCAGTTTTCAGCTCTTTCCACAGATTCTCGATTGGATTCAGGTCTGGACTTAGACTTGGCCATTCAAACACCTGGATACGTTTATTTGTGAACCATTCCTTTGTAGATTTTGCTGTATGTTTGGGATCATTGTCTTGTTGGAAGATAAATCTCCGTCCCAGTTTCAGGTCTTTTGCAGACTCCAACAGGTTTTCATCCAGAATGGTCCTGTATTTGGCTGCATCCATCTTCCCCTCAATTTTAACCATCTTCCCTGTCCCTGCTGAAGAAAAGCAGGCCCAAACCATGATGCTGCCACCACCATGTTTGACAGTGGGGATGGTGTGTTGAGGGTGATGAGCTGTGTTGCTTTTATGCCAAACATATCGTTTTGCATTGTGGCCAAAAAGTTCGATTTTGGTTTCATCTGACCAGAGCACCTTCTTCCACATGTTTGGGGTGTCTCCCAGGTGGCTTGTGGCAAACTTTAGACGAGACTTTTTATGGATATCTTTGAGAAATGGCATTCTTCTTGCCACTCTTCCATAAAGGCCAGATTTGTGCAGTGTAAGACTGATTGTTGTCCTATGGACAGACTCTCCCACCTCAGCTGTAGTTCTCTGCAGTTCATCCAGAGTGATCATGGGCCTCTTGGCTGCATCTCTGATCAGTCTTCTCCTTGTCTGAGCTGAAAGTTTAGAGGGACGGCCAGGTCTTGGTAGATTTGCAGTGGTCTGATACTCCTTCCATTTCAAGATGATCGCTTGCACAGTGCTCCTTGGGATGTTTGAAGCTTGGGAAATCTTTTTGTATCCAAATCCGGCTTTAAACTTCTCCACAACAGTATTACGGACCTGCCTGGTGTGTTCCTTGGTCTTCATGATGCTCTCTGCGCTTTCAACAGAACCTTGAGACTATCACAGAGCAGGTGCATTTATACAGAGACTTGATTACACACAGGTGGATTCTATTTATCACCATCAGTCATTTAGGACAACATTGGATCATTCAGAGATCCTCGCTGAACTTCTGGAGTGAGTTTGCTGCACTGAAAGTAAAGGGGCCGAATAATTTTGCACGCCCCACTTTTCATTTTTTTATTAGTCAAAAAAGTTTCAAAAATCCAATAGATTTCGTTCCACTTCACAATTGTGTCCCACTTGTTGGTGATTCTTCACATAAAATAAAAAAATTATATCTTTATGTTTGAAGCCTGAAATGTGGCAAAAGGTTGAAAAGTTCAAGGGGGCCGAATACTTTCGCAAGGCACTGTATATTAGTTACGAAAGGCTGATTATGGAGAAGATTGTCCTTCACCTTACCTGAATTTTAGACTATAGAACTCTTTTAAAGCAGGAGAAAGTGATGGCAGGAGATGCAAGACACTAAAAATAAGACTCAATATCTGAATAATTGGCAATATATTGTTTTCACATGCTAAAATGTTATAACATATTCTCATATTCATAGAACATTGTGTTATGAAATAACTGTCACTAAATAGATTATTGGGAGATAAATGAAAGAAAATCTTTGTTGAAATAATATCAAGAAAATTATTTATTAATTTGTAGAATTTATATTTTATATACCACACATATACATTAACATTACACATTTAACACCAATTAATAATATATGTGTACAGTACAGTATGTTGCAGCTGAAGGCAAGCCACCAGTTATCCTTTTACACTTAGAAAAAGAAACATATGAAGTTATATGAGCTACAGAAAATATAAAAATTTTTGGCAGTGCTGTGCCATTTACGGATTGCAATTCCATTTTTTTGAAGCAAGACATCAGGTGTCAGTTTTGTTTATGTCTGGATTCTAAAACTAAATAAAACCCTTTGAGTTCGGTACTGTATGGAGGAGAAAAGCATATATTACGACAGAGTATTAAATATTTTATAAGCAGGTTTCCTGAGTTTGAGCCTTTTTTGACAATTCTTCCTGGTTTTAAAGGTATAATCCTCTGTTTTACCATTGATGTTTTTAACAATAATAACAAGAACAAATATTTTTTTCTACACTTGTAAATTTTATAGGTTGTGATTTTTGTATCAGGCAATTTTAACAATGACAGATCAATACAGTAGATTTAATTTATCTAATTGCCATATTTCTGTGTATAATCAGCATTGTTATGGAGTTAAAACAATGCCACCCACCTTGCAGGGAAAAAAATACAAAAAATTGAATAGCTGTTTAACAAGTTACACCTACCGTATAGACAAATTTATCTTAGGCAGGTTAGTGCACTGCATTTAAATTTGAATAACTGTAAAACAAAAACTAAATTTTAAATTTAGGACCCATTATTGATCAGTGGTTACTTCTCCTTTTGTTTGGAATCTTCAATGGTTTTAGCTATTTAATAATTTAACAATTGTTTATATACAGTATCTGTTATATCCTCTCATGACTGGTTGATACAATATGGACTTTATCTTAATACTTAAAAAGTGTTAAGCTACAGTCCTATAGAGGCTTACTGCAAAAAGGAAACAATGTACATCAACCATTCACATTTACATATATAACCTAATTATGCTGGACAGATAAAAGTGTAAACACTTATTCACTTATCCAATTATTACATAAAATATTTTTTTAAACAGACAAATCTACTATAGTTTTACTTTACTGTTAAGCATCTTTTGTGTTGAACCCAGTGATTTCAAGTAACCATAAGTATTGGTACACAATCATTTTAAGTATATTTCAGAGTGTAAAAGTAAATATTTGCTTTCATTTCCCTTATAGGCAAGAACTGTGTAAAGTCTGTGGGCCACTGAGACTAGCAAACTCCTTTTCTAATCATATGAACCATTATGCAATCGCACAGTGTTTGTCTCTCTGCTAGCAGTTACCCAGGGAAACCATCACATTCTCATGAAGCCGTATGGTTTTCCAGGGCTTGCTGCATAAACTGGATACCCTTTTAGGTGATCTGAGTTTATTAACAATTACTCCATTCGCTACTCAATTTCTCTCTCTCTATTTAAAGTCGAAGCTCTGCTTCGAAGGTGCTCCATCATTTTCTGTTGCACATATACACTTTTGTTCTCTGCTCCATTTTTATTCACTTCAGTCTGACTCGCATGTACTCTAGTTCCTTGGGCAGATGCTTCAGCAGCCTCTCAGTGTGGTCGTCTCATCCTGGATTCCGAAGCCTGTCTGCATCACTGTCTTTGGTTCTCAACACCAGGATTCCTCTCCAAAGTCGAATTCCCGTTCTCACTCAGGCCTCAGCAACAGGATCATGTTCTAACACAAAGATACCCGAGCTTCCTGCTTTTTCAAGGGAGCTTGGCAACAGGATTCCAATCCACTTCCAGGAGTGGGCTTCCATCATCCAGGACCCCAGGGCTCTGTCCACGCAGCCCCTTTTGCTCCTTGCCCAGTAATATTAATATTAGTAAATATTGACATCATTTGCATTTCAATTAAACAACATGAATTCAGATTGCATCCCAAATAAAGTGTCTTGATTGTACTGCTTTTGAGAGACAGTAAATGTGTTGAATGTGCAGTGAAACACTTTCTTCAATTAAAACACTAACACAAAATCTTTATAAAGACTGCAAAGGGAGTCAAGGTATAGGTATATTCAAGGGATTCAAGGTATATGTAGACAGCGTTGCTGCCCAAGGGTTTTTTGAATAGTTACAACACAACACACAATGATGTAGCTTTTACCAAGAGAAATGCAGCAAGTTGCAGGTTTAAGTCTCCTGGAGGTCCCTCTGTGGTCTGACCTCCCATCAATCTTGTGGTTCTCTTCTCTGCCTTCACATTTATCTTTTATCTTAACCAGTTAAGAATTTGTTCACACCAAAACATTCAGCCTATTGGGGAGCCAGTTCACCCCGATCACAAACTCCACATAGACATAGACACATGCTACCAGCAAATTTTTTTTTTCCTCGGTAAAACAATAAGCGTTAATTTGCTTCTAAACGATTAGTCTGCAGGCAGAAATAAAAAGCAATTTCCCTCTGTTGAATTCTTTTTACTCTTTACCTACATTAACTGTTTCCATTCATTCAGATTTGTCCATGGGGTCTATTGTTGTAAACGGTTTGACCTTGGTTTGGTAGCATTTACTTTTTAATAATGTGAAAATCCATTATGAATAAATTGATTCATGCAGATCCCTCAGCGTTTGACCAAATAGAGACTGGCTAATGCTGTTCTAAAACAGCCGTTATCATTGTGGCAAGTTATAGAGGGCCTTACAAAGCCTCTTTTCCTTATAGTTCTGCTTCATAAGGGCTCATTAATCTTAACTGCCTCCATTATCTTTCTGACCTCTACTGTAAAGCCATAGAACTTAGAAATTCATTTTGTTCCACAAACAGGCTTAAAGAGCCACCTGACTTATTCACAAGAATAAAGCTGGTGTTCAACATTGTTTCAAGATTCACAATTCCTCTCCTACCAATAACCACCCTCTCACTCCTCTTTATTCTTCAGACCACTGCATGATGTTGACATCTGCTCCTTGAACCTGGGTCATAAAGACATAAACCACCTGCAATCAAAAAACTCACCCCATGTAACTCTTCCAGGTTGCTACCCATATAATTAATTATCCTACCAAATGTCCTACCTGTTCAATGCCCTTCTTCTCTTAAAATATTTACCATTTTCCTTTACTCTAGCCTGCATTACTCTTATCTTTTAAAAAATTGATGCCTTGATCACTTTTTTATTCAGGTTTATTATCATGTCTCTCTTTTCCCCTTTCTCTCTTAAACTCTAGAAAGGACAGTACATCACCAGCTCTTATCTCAGCATTTACCGACTGACTCTCACTAGTCTAGCAAAACATTCTACTGGTGTCCCCCCAAGGCACTGTGTTACATCACTACTGCAGTGTTGTTACACCTGCTCCCTAAAACCTGTAATCTTCTTCCGGGGCTTTTCATACTAATTTATTTCTCTTTCTCTCTGTCTGAAATCTTTGTTTCCTCACTTATTAATGTCTTCCTCATACTTATCTCTTTCTGGGTACACTCTCATTATCTCAAACTGAACATTTCCAATTCTCACAATCTTTTCTTTACTTTTTCTTCTTCCCCCTATGTTGACCTCTCCACTAGCACCCCTACTTCTCATCTGCCAAGAATCTCTTTGTCATTCTTGACCCCTCTCTCTGCATTTATTATCACACTTTACTGCCTCTGGCCCTTCCTCACTAATGTGTCTAAATAACATCTGGTCCAGGCCCTGGTGCTCTCCCTATTGCAATTTCCTCCTGGCTGCCTTCCTGGTTATTTAATTCTCTGCAACTCATTCATAATTCTACCAATCATCAGGCCATTTCACTACAATTCTCTCAATCTATGCCATTATTCCAGTTTCTCCATTGGCTCTCTGCACGCTTTCATTTCAGTTCACCTTTTCTTTCCTGCTGTCCTAATCACTCTGCTCTAGTTTATCTCCTGGCTCTCATCTCTTCTTATACCCCATCTCAACCCTTCATCCTTCCCCTCCACCAGACTGACTGTTTCACCTCTTTGTGTCTTCACTTCCAGAGGTCATTCATTATTGTTCCTGACATGGGTGTACTCAAATGTGTATTACAGTCTGGTTAAAAGATGACAGTGTAACATGTTTGTTCAAAAAGAAACTAACACTTCAACAAGCACACTTTTGTTTTCATTCTTAAGAAAAACAAACCAAATCAAAATCTTCTGTTTAATCTCTGTCAGCTGCCGCTGTCAGCTCTAGCGCTGCTGTTTGAGAAGCTATATTTGGAACTGTTTTTCTCTCAATCACTCTCTCTGAGTATCAGGGCTTCTTCCACAGAGCCCTTGTGGTCAGCTTGTTTTCAGCCATTTCCTAGCTACCACACACCCCTGCTGACAGGGAGCATATGTTGTTATACAGAGAATCGCAGGTGTCAGATAAGTGAGCCATAACGACTGACAGTCATATCCTTTCAGATGGTGTTTCAGCTGACTGCCTTACACTGCATTACTACTGTTGCTTTGAAAAATATCAAATTCAATTAAAGTAAAAGTTTCAATATAACTACTTTAGTGAATCTACAAAAGTATTATTTCATTTCAAATATCAGCAATAAAAAGTATCCAACCTTAAATTCTACACAAGGAATTCTGCTATTGCCTCAAGTTTCATTTTTTTATTAGTGGTACTATTATCCTACTGATACGTATGGTAACATTTACATCTCAAATCATAAATCTTAAAATATAGTCACAACCCATCTATTTATCCATTTTCTAACCAATTCGTCGAATACAGAGTCTTGGGGAGCCAGAGTCTATGCCAGCAAGCTATATGTGCAAGGTACTGTATAACCTGAATGGGATGCACAGACACAGACATGCACACACTCTCAACAGGATCAGTTTTCCCAGAAGCCACTTAAACTATCAGTATATTTCTAAACTTTGTGAGGAAACTGGTACACCCATAAGATACCCATGCAAACACAGGGATGTGACACAACGGAAGAACTTTCATCCTGTGTTACCACTGGTCATCAGTAGAGGGCCTAAGAAACTGGCAATTGTAGTCCTCTAGCTTTCGTCCTTGATAGCCGCATGAAAATGTAGTCTTTCTCATCAGCAACATCTGTAAAAATAATTGAGAAACCTACATTAGATGCTTACTGGGTTGTCTGGAGGTTCGTCACAGAACCACACTAACAGCTTCACAGCTCAGGCGCACTGTGTTTCTTTGATAAACGAGAGAGTTTTTGATGTGCTTGTTCTAACTATATAAAGTTTAAGCAGGTAGCTGCATAAGCATGTGTAGGCTGCAATGGAACAAGTAAAGGTTTATTCCATGCTGAAAAGAGAAGAAAAGAAATACAACGTTTCGGCTGTGGATCCTTCTTCGAGTGTGACACCTGACAGTTTCGGTATATCTGTGGATCTGACTTAATGGGATCTGCATGTTTGGAACGTCAGGAGATAAGCCAGTGGGGACTTTGTTTTGATTATACTATGAATGAATCCCTGCGGTATACCGTCCACGTTTCAGAATTATATTTAAAAAAAAACTTTGCTGAGTTTGCACAAGAGACAAAAGGTACCTTTTGAGAAGTCGTATACTGCTTGCAAACTAGATGATTTTGACATACAGCCAATTTTGCTTGAACAATTTAAAATCTGTCTGTATTGTAGATTTCATTTAATTGAGTAGAAAGTTACTTTGCTCTTACAAGTTTGCAGTTTGTGTTAACACACCACACCCTTTTGAATTAATTTTTATCAACTTTATCACCTTTGTCTGTCCAGGGGGTGGGGATTGGGGAGAGTGATGAAGAATGTAATTTAACTGCACACCCAGTTTCCCTTTCCCTTACTACGAGGTGGTAATGCGCTAGCTGACTGGCACGAAACAATCCCAACCTTTGAATTACCTTGATGGATTTTAGTAAATATGTTGACAAATGTCTGGATTTTTGGTTTCACAAGGCAAGATAAAATTGTATCCAGCTGTGAATTAACTATGTGCATTAGTCTTGTGAAGTTTTTGAGAAAGGGGGATGGTGAGCAGCGTCCCTCACAGTGTAGTGCCCATAGAGTGTTAGTTTTAATATAACAGTGTAATACTGTGATCTTGCAAGTACATTTTTCAAACAATTATAATCACTATTCTTGCAAATTCACTTTGTATTGTTATTTAGTTTGTATCTGCTTGTTAGTTGGTGGGCAAACATTCGAGGTGAAAATTCTTTCATGTGGAGGATACTTTTAAATGACGATGATTAAACTTTTTGGTGCTCTATCTATTTAAAGCCCTGGCCAAATACTCAGACAGTGCACACAGTTAAAATTCAAACTGAACTAAAAATTACACATCCCAGTTACAATGATGGTGCTTGTGATCATGAATTTAACCAACGAAACAGGGCAAAAATCAGTCACATGACTATGAGGCTGCATTTTGAAAGCTTAACCTATCAGCAAAAAAGCGAAATTTACACAATAGGCTACCTCAAACTGTCAGCTATTCGGCTCTGTGTGTCACTTAAGCCATTCCTATTTGGCATTTTAGTCAAAGAGGTGGGAGGATGACCCCCTTCCTTCCCTCTGGCTGCCTGACCCATTTTTAACCATCCTGTGTCCGCATTGCACTGGGTGAGAGAGAATAGGGAGAGACACAGACAGAAAAAAGTGAATCCTACAGTAGCAACAATACATTTATATAATTTTTATGGAAAGTGGAAATAAAACAATAGTATTTACTGGTAGTATTAGTGTAAGATTTATAGCTGAAATATGTGGCTAAATATAGAGTTAAAATCTTGACAAATAGAGGAGTGTTATAAATGTGTAATTTTTCTGGAGCAGAAATACAAATAGAAAATACATGCCTTTTGACATCTCAAATCAAAACGAAGAAGAAAAACATTTTCAGAGAGCAAATACTTTGTGTTTCCATAGAATAAGCAATTAGAAATTTGAGCAATCTAATTTCTTATTAGTTTAAACAGCAAAATTTAAACTGTAGAAGATCACACCAGAGACAGCGTTAGCTCTGCTTGCCATAGTAGTTACAGTATGGAAAGGGTGAATTAAGCCATGTCAAGTGAAATAATTCGGTGATCAGTAATGACAGTTTAAAATGTGTGTAGATTAATGTAAAGATACTGGAAACTTCACAATTAAAGAGCTCTGTAGAACAAGTAACCAAAGGTAGAAAAAAACCTAACCTTTTCAGGGTTGAAGCTAAAATATAGTCTAAATAATTAAGACAAATGAAAATTGAGGACATTAAAGTGTTTGAGATGTAAATAAATGGTTTAAATGTAAAAATACAAATTTCATATGAACAAAAAGTTTTAGAAATGGAGCAAGTGTTAGTTTGAAATGAGTAAACAGAAAAAAATGAAATATTACCAGACACAGTGCAGAAGAGGAATGCAGGAACACTTATAAAAGCTTAGATATACAAAAAAATAACCGAAAGCTGTGTGTTACAAAAAAACATGTGAACACTGTTGAATGTTTATGTAGATACTGAAATGAGATTAAACATATTTTAATCATATTGTAATCTAAACATGTTAAACATAAACGTATTTTAGATTTTGTGTAGTTGCTAGCACTGTTTGTTGGATGCACATAAATAGAAGGAATAGGCAAACATACAGTAGCAGATGGTGGTCCATGCAACCAGCATCTTAAGATGTTTATATTTAGAGGCAATTTGTATAAAGCAAACTAGACATGGATCCTAATGTGCCAGAGAGGTGGACAGGCTGTTTCCTTAAGATAGCACTTTTAAATTTTTCCTCAGTGAGTAACAGTTTTAAAGGCAGACTCATTCAGTGCCATAAGCACTCCAGGCTACAGAATGGTCTTTCTGTATTGCTGAGCTCCACGCCTCCTCTCTCTCTTGGTGTCGCATGTTCTCTGACGGAGCTCAGTGGGTGGTTTGTTATTTTGTCAGAGACTTGTTGAGCTGCTTCACACCATGGAAAGACAAGAAAATGTATTTTTTTCTATATGGAACACGTGGTGCGTTTACAAAATTAGTGTTTAAAACTAAAAAGTAAAAAACTTACAGCTTACACAAAGATTGTAATCTGATCACAAGGAAAAAACTTATCAATTTTTCACTCATAAAAAGAGTTTTTTACTATCAAAACTTGTTTTTTATAGCTCTTAAAGTCATGTGATGTCTAAGTTAGGCAGGTACATGTCATTGTTTCTTATTTTTGATTTTCTTTAAAAAATAAAAGAATCAGTTGCCCATCATGCTGTACAATATCATGTTACATTTTTTACATTTTCAAAAGACTTCAGAACGCTTTGACTGATGCATAAATTATGTAGCATATGTGCTGTGGTGAAAAAAGCGATTGAGCACATCTTTACTCCTGTCAAAAGAATTTCATATGTATTTTTATTATGTGAGTAAAAACTGAAAATACAGAAAATGTTTCTCAAAATAAAGAGAGGTTAAACCCAATGAGTTTCTGTTATTCTGCTTTATATGGTCAGATTACTAGATGTTATTTAAATAAAATTCCTGTGGTTTGAAGGCTCTGCATTACTTGTTTCACAACTGAAACATTGTGTCTGTAGGGGTTTTGTGCATTTACTGGGACAATTATTAATTGTAGCAGTAAGTCACAAAATGATTCTTTGATGGCTATTAGAAAACTGTCCTTGCGGAATAACTCAGCAACGCACACACACGGATACTAATACATGAGAATACTTTAATTAATATATAAAATGTGCATATAAACATAACAGATCTTATAGAGAGGGTTAGCAGAATACAAAAGGTAATATATTCAATAATGAAGAGTTACAAACCAAGAGAGACATACATTCAGTATACCATTCATTTAAACCATTTCGATAATGAGCTTTGATTACAACTTCTACACTAGATACTCAAAAGCAAGTACGTCACTCAGAGGAATTAAATTGATATCAACTGGGGTTGAGGTAACAATTGAATTCTCGAGCTGTAATGCAGAATATTGAATATTCATCCAATCTCACTGTATTCAGACACAAGGAACACAAAGGAACAGCCACAGACTGTTGCTGCATCCAATCGGCATCCTCTGGCTCGGTGCCAGGCAGTCCATGGTTTGGCGTGAGGTGGGAGAAGGAAGGAGAGATTCCTGCTACAGCGTGCTGGCAGTGGGCCCTCTGAAGACCAGCTAGTTAGTCCTGGCTGAACTAATGAGACTTTGTGCACATGAAAAGTGACTGTGGATCCTAACAAGTCACACTCTTTAGACGGGAAGAAGACTGGTTCGTTCCCGATGTAGTGCTAGTCCCGAATCCTGAGATTCAGCTGTCGACAGTTCTGACCGTAGTTCACTCGTTGATCAGGCGAGCATTCACAGTGGGTTACCGGCGGTTCACAAGGCTTGCTGCTGGGCTAACCGTGGGCGGATCCTCTGTTTACGCCTGGGTGACCTCCGGTCTTGACTCTTAGAACAAAGTAAAGTCCTGGTACTCGGACACACTAGCTGTCATTTGATTGTCCGAGATGAGTCTGAGAATGTCCAGGAGGGCATCTTCTGTGCCCTGTGCTGCCTGTTTTATCTGGAGGAACTACAGTCGTTTATTGGTTTAAAGTTCCGCGGGCATTCGAGACTCACTTGGGGTTACCCTGCCCTACCAGTTCCTGTTTGGCTGATCAAAGTGGAGGATGAGTAACAATGCTCTCTGACCTTAGGGTTGTAAACTTTGGGATGAGACTCTCCCTTGGAATCTCCCAGACAGTAAGGCCCCAGAGATGACCATTCATTAGGGTGGCTGGAGAATCTCAGCCTTGGGAGTTGTTCCTTATCAGGAAACTCTATCAGAAAGAAAGACACCTTAAACCTGAACCAAATGGAATGGCCTCTCTGTGTCCAGTGCCACTGAGATGAGGGAGAGAGGGACTGGCAAGGGAGCAGCAAACTTAATACCCGTATTATTAATAAGCCTTGACACTACATGTCTCATAAATAGACATTTTAATAAGAAAGCAGTTATGAAAACTGGAGAAAACAAATGACTGGTAAACCGGTTTAACTGATTTTTACTGCCACTGTTGACAGTATACACGTTTGCTCATTCATGTTTTTAATATCATTTAACATAAAACATTTCAATATATAAATAATAAAGTCAATATAGTGTACGCACTATTTACTAGTTTATTTTTTTAAACGGAGTCTTCGTTTGTTAGAATAAAACTTGTGCATGTCTACTGCAGTGTTCTGTTCTGCTCCATGGTAAAAGCCATACCTATCATAAGTCGTGTTTGATTTGGCCAGATGAACTTAAATTTTTAACTGTGATATTAGTTCACCAAGTTTTATTCCATAGAGCTTGCCAGCTTTTTGTAGGTGTCTCTGGATTCGTCCTGTAATGCATCCACAAATGACAACAGGTTATCCATCTCTGGGACACCTGCAATTTCTTGGAATTCAATCTTATTTTTGGTGTCAGCTTTCTCCTCTGGTTTCTGGTTTTGATCTGGACACACAGCAGTATTCATCAAGGCTTTAAGGAAATTTTCAAGGCCTTAAGGAAATTTTAGCCTTGTATGAAGAGGTTCTAATGATGTTCTATCATATTTTGTATTCTGAATGGATGTTATTGTCATGACAGTCAAATTGTGTGGGCTGACATTCTTTTGCTTTTTGGTACATTAGAGCCAACATTGTATACTCTTCAAGTCAATGGGCATATATTCCTCTTCTCTGCAGAGAAAATCATTACAAAATTACAATTTAAATTATCACCTGTTACAACTAATTACATATGTAGTATATATATTCAAATTTATAATGTAGCCAGAGTATTGTATAGGGACCTTTGTCCCCTTACTGCTTGGAAATAAAAGATATCTGTAATTCACACTTATAACATGATCATATTCTTGTATAAATTAAAGAATTTTCTCTGGACAAACAGAATTATCACCATCTTTGCAGAAACATTACACAAATTATGCGTAATATTAGCCTGCCAGAAGCAATAATAATATCAATTATTATTACAGATTAATAATATTAATTATATGCATCTAAAACTAGGATAGTGATGTACATTAAGGAAGTGGCTAAGGAAAAACAAGTAGATTGTTTCAATTAGTCAAGTAAAACTGAAAATAAAAGACTACTTTTTCACTTGTTCACATATATGGAGTACTATTGTATTGTGAGGCTCCATGTAATTGAGCAGCAAAATCAATACAGTAAAGGTTTAGCACTCAATGCTACAAATAAGACCAATAATGTGAATATGTGCCATTAATTTACCAAAAATTGCCCTGAATTTTAAGAAATGTGGTAGTTCTTACACAGATGATTGTTGTTTATTCTCAGGCTCAAGGTCTCTGATACCAGTGTCGTAATTGTGAGTAGTGATACAAAGCATTTTTCATGACACAGTTTCTAGAAAAATATTTAATGAAAAAATACACAGCCCAGCTTTCACAGTATCCCATAAATGGCCCTTTCTCAGTAGTCTATTGGTTTGTGGTTGCCTTTATTTGTGGCAAATTGTCAGACTCCCAGGCTGCCTATTCTTTGTCCAATATTAAATACTTTCCAATACATAATCCCATGTGCACAACAGACATACACACAGCAATAGATAAACACACACCCAGTACAAAACAAACTATAAACACTCATCCTTCAATTTACAGTTTAACACCCACAAATATCAAATCACTTTAGAAATGGAAAATGTATTTTTAGCCCACAGTACTTAACCAATTAGCGTATTTGAGTATTACATTATAGAAGGAGGTGGAAGCTTGCAGAGAATTTTACACATCCTCAGAATGAAATGATAAAAAAGTGTGAAAACAACTGCATTGTAAGAAATGTGTGCCTGTGATAATGTGCAAAGCTGGTGTGAGAATGTATAAAAGGCACATTGGTTTGCAAGTGGCAAGGATGCCACAGCTCAGCACAAGAGAACTAATATTTTCTGGAAAATTACTATTTTCAGTTGCATTTACAATATTTACAATTGCATTGCAATCTGAAGTAGAATATAGCTGGTATATTCAGGGTCCATCCATCCACCCTTACCAAACAATAAATTGACAGGAAAGAGTGTTTAAACAAGACACAGATAACCACATGCAATGAACCATCAATAAGATTATCAGATTTGGAAAGCCTTATTGAAGCATCACTTCCTTCAAATTAGGAAAACCGAAACAACTGGTTGCCAGATGATAACTCGTTGCTGTCATCAAGCGTCCGCACAGCGGTAATAGCATGACTAAACATCATGACTGCAGTTTGTACATAACTGTGGAAAACAGCCCTATGGGTAATGAAAAAAATGTGCTGCCTTCCTTTTTTACCTTTCTAATTAAAATCATTATTATTTTTTTTATTTTACAATGTGCATACAAAGATTTCATGTACTGTAAAACAGCATGAGAATGAATAATTAAAGTCTGCTGACAAAAGAGGGCAACTGACCCATCCTAGTGCTATCATTTTTGCATCGGCAAGATGTAATCTAGGTTTATTTTCCTGAACAAGTTTTGTGTACAAATGAATGCAATCCCTTAATTGTTTATAATAATAATTATTATAATGCACATATATACACAATAATGGTGGTATTGGTTATTTTTCAATTGGTTATTGGATATCACTGATCATCATGTGTTTTCCTTTGTATAATTGGAAAAACCCATCTTGGCACCTGTGGGGTAAGTTGGAAGTCATACCAACCACTAAATGACATCTGATCTGACAACAATTATTTCACATATCACAATATACATCCCTGTGACTTTGCGTAGATCTTTTAACTTACATTTCACTCCCCATATTTCATGTTATTCATATATTCAAATCAAATACATATTGATAAACAATGACAGAGCCAAATTTGTTCAAATTGTCTTAAGTCTTTCAATCTGAAGTCATGTTTCTATAGCATTTATGTATACAGTATATGTATACTTAGTGGCATTAAAAATGATACAAATAAGTATTGAAACTATTGCATCTGCTGCCAATTAATACCTTTTAATTTATCTGCAGTGTCTTCCAAAAACAATAAATAACAAGAACATGTTATGATATGTAGTTTAAGCCAGATTAAATCAAATGTAAGTTGTAAATATCAAATGTAAATGTAAATATGCAATAATACAGCCTCCTTTAGAGTATAATGTATTGTTATAACCTTAAAAAAGATATGTTTTGAAACAGCCCAGGAAAAGCAACCAGATACGTTCTTGGATGTAAACTAAAAAAAGAAAACTTAACAGGCTAAGCTAAATAAACTGAACATACAAATCTATGAAGGGATCTGCTTCAAGTATTCAAAATCTCCAAATTTATTGCTAAAGTCAATAAATCCAGAGGACGTTTTCAGAATCAACAGTGAAACATGAAAAAGAGGTCACAAGTGGAAATATCATAGAAGTGCAAAGCGTTATGGAAGTATGGAACAAGCTACCCATCCATATTGTTGAACCACATAGACTGGCTTCTTTAAAGGAATGTTTGGATGAGATCCTCTGATTAATTAACATTGAAATGGACTAGATGGAGGGAATGTAAACTTCTCATTTGTAATTGTTCTTAAGAAGTCTCTGTATTTCACCACTATGGACACATACCAAAGTCCAGGAAATCAGCAGAGGATTAGTTTTCAACAAGCATTTTGAATGCAGAAGGAAAACATTGCATTTTACTGTTCTACACTTGCTGTACTCAACAATTTAGACTTTAATGCGTTCACTGCACTAATCTTATCTGTAATTATCTTCTGTATTCCTTACAATTCACAGCTCAGCAGCTCACAGCTCAATTTTCTGTCATCTGTTATAAATACCAAGGCAAGCAGCTATTTCTGTTTGATTTCTGACACAAGTGAAAGAAATCAACACACAGAAATCCACACAACTGTTTCACTTAGCTAAGCCATTGGACTTCAGTGTACAGGAAAAGATCACCATGACAGATCATTAAGAAGGGATTTAAACAGATGCTATTGTAAGGCTATTGGGCAAATCAAATCAATAATTTTACAAATGGAAATCGTTATGTGACTATGTGCCATTACTTGACCACAGATTGCCCATGGGTAAATGTTAAGCATTGTGATATTTCAGCAAATGAAGAGAATCAAAGTCTGCATTACAATTTGCAATTATACCAGCAAGATACCTAATTATTGCTGATGCACCATTCATTGTTAATGATAACAGCTATCCAATCAATACATACATTCGACCAAATAATTTCCAATGTCATTAATGTCAGCCAGCAGCCATATCACCCTGCAACTCACAACTGGCAACCCACTGATGCTAAGCAGGTATGAGCCTGGTTAGTACCTTGATGGGAGACCTCCTGGGAAAAACTAAGGTTGCTGCTGGAAGAGGTGTTAGTGGGGCCAGCAGGGGGCACTCACCCTGCGGTCTATGTGGGTCCTAATGCCCCAGTATAACTGATGGGGACACTATACTGTAAATAGGCGCTGTCCTTGATGAGATGTAAAACCAAGGTCCTGACTCTCTGTGGTCATTAAAAATCCCAGGGCGTTTCTTGAAAAGAGTAGGGGCCAAATTTCCCATTGGCCCTTACCAATCATGGCCTCCTAATAATCCCCCTCTATGAATTGGCTTCATTACTCTGCTCTCCTCCCCACTGATGTGTGGTGAGCGTTCTGGCGCACTATGGCTGCTGTCGCATCATCCAGGTGGATGCTGCACATTGGTGGTGGTGGTGGAGGGGAGTCCCCATTACCTGTAAAGTGCTTTGAGTGGAGTGTCCAGAAAAGCACTATATAAGTGTCAGCAATTATTATTATTAATTATTAAATATATCAGTTTATCTTGTTGTTGTCTCAGTGGAAATAATGTAAAGAATTTCTCTTTGATGATGAATGAACACAGCCAAATGGGCAGTGCAACATTAGTTGTATGTAGGCCTAATTAAATCCCTCTATAACTGTTCACATTAGCAGATAATGTGGATATGCTTCTTGCCTTAGTGTTTAACTCTAACTGCAAGCTGAAAATGAAACACAGTTTTAGACTTAGTGAAATCTAAACATTGATTTGGCCATTTGCACCCTTCACAATTTTGCCATCTGTTAAAGTTCTGCTTATTTTTGGTTAAAATGAGATGCTTTTGTTACCTTTGTTATCAACGTTCTTCACAGATCAGTAAAAAAAACAGTTGTTGTCTCTGGAATTATACTTTCAGTTCAGTTTCTTTTTTAGTTCATTCAGCTTCTTGCTGCAAAGTCACTTTATGAAACATAATGACTTTTACATTATGTTTTTCTCCCAATTCATTGTTTTGGTCTTCATATACAGTACAACAATTTGACCTCTTAATAGAGCTGTTTGTCCTACATATTGCTTTGGTCTCCCTATTTTAATAGTTTGTTTTATCTCTACAGTAGTTTGTTCTCCCTTTACAGCCTTTTAGTCTCTACTTACAGCATGCTGTTCTCCCCATATGTTTTATTACAGTTTTTTATTTCTCCCTATATAGCATTTTTGTTTCCCTTTACAACACTTTTGACTCCTTTTACAGGACTTTGCTCTTTCTTTACAATACTTTGGTCTATCTAAGGGGTATTGTGTCTCCTCCTACACCAGGTTGGTCTTTGTATACAGTCTTCCGATAAAGCACTTTTTTGTCCCCACTCAGCATTTTGTTATACCTATAGAATATTTTACTTTCCTTAGGCAGCATTTTGTTAATCAATCTAATGTTTTGGTCTGACTAATAGATTAAGACTTGTCTTCTTATAGATTGTTTTACTCTTCCTATACTGGCAGTCCTTAACTTATTTAAGTCACACATTTGCTGCTTTCAGTTCCAATTCTATCATACTCATATTCAAATAAAAAATCGCCAGGTAAATTAGCAAGGTTTATTTAAAGAAATGTTACGTAGTTGTTCAGGTGGGTAGCTGCATCAGCATGCATAGGTTGCAAAGGAACAAGTAATAGGTTTATTCCATACTGAAAAGAGAAGAAAGGAAACACAACGTTTCGACTGTGGACCCTTCTTCTTCACACTTCACCCGAAGAAGGCTGCACAGCCGAAACGTTATGTTTTCTTTCTTCTCTTTACAGTATGGAATAAACCTATTACTTGTTCCAATGTTATGTAGTGGTGAGTAGTTTCTCCTTCTCTATATATATACTGTATATCAATTAAAATGAACACAAATCAATTTTAAAAATTAAAATATTTTAATTGATTATGGTAGATTAGCATAAAATTGAATTTGTCCAAGTCAACAGCTACAATATATAACCCAAGTTGTGCCTGATGTAGGGACAAGACATATTATTTCACTAACAATCAATAGAATAAAGTAAATAAATCTGTGTGTCTGGACCAAACAGTCATAGGAATGTAGCAAAAGAAGCCGTCTTTGTGGTCACCCACAGGATGATCTAGTGGTCTATGCGTGTGAGCAAATAAGGGAGATGAGCTTATCTTTTGGAGAAAGATCTTTCACAGGACGGTATAGATCAATCACCAATACTCCTTTAAGATGGATCTCCACTGCTGGTGCCTGGATGTCAGGCAAAAGGATATAGGCACATCTGGAGATAATCCTAATAGTCACAGGTTATGGTCAATCATCCAGCAAGATGACCAACCAATCAGGGACATGCAGGGTGTTGGTACACACTCCACCTGGTAGGTTCCTGACCACTCACCAACTGTATTTTCCCCAGTAAAAAAGCTGCTGCCCCTCCTCTTTCCACTGAAGCAACTTGGCTGACAACAGAACCTTTGGGACTTAAACTTTTTCCCGAAGTGTCGAGTTAAGGGGTGAGCCCATATGTAAAGATTTTCTGCCAGAGGTCTAGCCTGCAGCAGGACCTTGAAACCAGCTAGCTACCACCATGCGCCCTCTTGATCACCGGGACAGCTGGACTTTTTGTCGGCATGCCTGAATAGAGCATTATTCAGCAGTAGCTGCTGCACTGGGAGAAAACTGATTTTCTCCCCTGTTTGTGTGACTCACTCCAACTGAGCAGCACCATCCTGTGCACAGACCTTGTTCCAGTTCAGCTCGATGCTAACAGGACAATCCATTTGAGGGAATCGACTGTCAGTGCGAGGCTACAGAAGGATCCTTCTCTCTCCCCAACAACTCAGGCTGCCTCAAGACTGGAGAGGCACTGAGCCGGCAGAGCACTGATTGGACAGTGCTGCGATGGACCCAGTCAGCTGTTCCCCATCCTTTGGCACATGAGTTATGGATCCACAGACATGGATAAGCATAATTCAGTATTCTCCCTCTTGAGAATTAAAATGTTATATTAACACATGTTCATATCAATTTAATTCACTTAGTAGCCGTAGCAGTAACTGTAGTTACTTAAGAGTGCATGAATGTTGATTATTGTAATGATACTGATGAAGAAATTAGTGTAAACAATGGTGTACTAACATAATTTCCCTGTTTTATGTATCTTTTCTGTATCAGCTTGATATTTCGAATATTTTATGTGTACTTTGTTTCTGTGTATCAATAAATGTATTACATGTGTTGTAAATGCTTGTGAAGACGCCTTGTTGTTTGGCCGATTGATTCCTAATAGCCAAAGTAAACTCACACAATTTACTGTTACAACTAAATATTGTGCCAGTAAATTCACAAAACCCCTACACTGTACAGTCTCTTTGGTGAACTTTGTTGCTTCTTTTGATGTATTTGCCATCAGTAGACGCAAAGGAAAAATTGTCTTCCTACTTCCGATGAAAATAGTATATCCTTTGGTTGTTTTTAATGTATTTCCACTACAGTGTTGATCAAGCGTAGTCTATTCCCAAGACAGCCATCATCTGTGAACGCTCAATGAACTGTACATGTGTGATTTTCCACTGTAACCGTGCATCACAAAATCCTATGTTAAGTCATGTGTAGTTTTCATATAAATATGCAATAATAAGCTATCATTGTGATCATTATCATTTCTAGCTTATCTCTTACTGATCTCCTTACTTACCGTATTTGCTCACAATCAAACACAGAATGGGATACAAAAGCACATTTTTTAACTGTGCAGAAGGCATTGCACAATCTCCTCTGTGGCCGATAGGTACAAAGGAAGATGAACAAACAGTGGATGTTGAAGCAATGAAAAGGACTTCATTATTATTAAGGCCTACTGACTTAGTTTTATAAAAAAGTGTTCACCTTACTGGAAATATGAGCCAGGATGCATTGCAAAACTCACAGCAGAAAGTGATATAATACTGATGATACAACTCCTATCAGGAGATATTATAGACAGGAGCAGGAAGCTTGATCTAACCATGAATAGTGGTGTTTGGTAAGTGAGGGTGAATTAGAATTTACAATTATTCTCTGCTTTATAGAGCTAGATATCCAATAAAACAAAAGGACCTAATAAAAATCAGCACCGACATTTGCCAATAGAATACTCAGAGAACTACTATATTTCAGATGAATGCAGCAGCATCTTAACAGCCTCAGACAAGTGCAATTACTTAATATACAGTATCTGAAGCAAGTCCATTACTCAACAAGATGCAGTGCATGTCCATATAATTAATTGTTGCATGCTTGGGGTGTGACAAATATTTAACATTTCCAGCAATAGTTTTCAAAAGTGTACACTTACTGTATATTTTTGTCTTACATGAGCAATGGCTAAAAGTCAATGGCTAAAAGGTGGCCAAACAATTGCACTAATGTGTAACTGGTAGTAGACCAATTACAGTTAAGGAACAAGTAATAGGTTTATTCCATGCTGAAAAAAAAAGACGAAAGAGAACACAACGTTTCGGCCGTGGAGCCTTCTCAGCCTTTAAGGGAGATGTGACATAGGTGCCAAGACAGTGTAAAAAGTTCTATAAATACTGTGAAAACGGTATAATATGAGACTAAAGGAAAACTGGATTATGAGCCTTAAGACAAGAATTTGTTTTATTTGTTTTATATTTGTTGGAATACTGATTTCTTATTTGTTATTAAAAAACACACTTCTCTTTAGTAATGCATTATTTGGAAAAAAATAAAGTATGTTACTACATGTTTAGGATCCTTTTTGAAGAGTGTCTTAGTCCTGAATAAGATCTTTCTATTTGAAAAGGCACATGTTCCTTCCATCTTTTCCTGTTTATTTTGTTTGTTTGTTTTTTTCCTGGGAAGGTTGTGTTTTATTTCTATTGAAGGTAGTAATCAGTAAATATTTGCACATATCCCTATATACTGTATGTTGTGTAGCTGAATGTTTTTGTAAATAAATATCTGTTCATCCTGTTTAAACTTACCATCTATTTGCTTTAATAAGCTTTAGTTTGCAGTTTTAAAAAATGCAGTGTCACACCCTGTATTCCCTGACATTAAATGGTGTATAATTGTTAATTTTTATAACTTCCTTCGATAGAAAGCATGTGTCCGGACCTGTTATCTGATTTAACTGATACTTCTAATAATTTTAACACCACACATTTGTAACATTCATACAGATGCAGCCATTCAAAACGAGTGAGTTTTAAGATAAGAGTGAGTTTTAAGAAGGTACCACGGTACCATGCGGCGGGGTGCGTGTCGCATCCTAACGCGGTATGACGCAGTGTAATGCGTCATATAACGTCATAATGGTAGGTATCTGGAATAACCTTGTAAAACCGCCAGGAGGAGCCAACTTCTCATTTACAGCATTTGAGCTTTTAAATTTAAACTGTGTATTACAGCATTTTAATCATCAGTCATTAAAAAGTTGGTATATTTTATTAAAGCAAGATTGCTCAGCTGGGCAAAAGTACACAACCTACCTTTATCATAAATATTTTAATTATGCAGATATATTTTATGCATCAAAGCCTTTACTGAAGATATTACTAATAGTATTAATAATGAATGACCTTGGACAAGCTGTAAACTCAAAGTATTACGCTGGTCCACATTATTTGTAACCGTCATTTTAAATGCAAAGACTGCAAATGCATTTTAAATTACAAAAAGTAACACCACAGCATTTCATCGATCTAACTAACAAGGACGGGACATTAACTAGCCAATAGGATAAAGGAATAAATTACTTTTTTTGTTTATTTCTTTAGCACATTTATTTGAACATTTCCATCGATTGTACAAGCACTGAAAAACTGTCCAATCCTTAGTTTGTCCGGCATTTTCTTTTAATATAACAGACATAAAAACTCCCTTGCTTTTAACAGAGCGTTTCATAATTTCTAACAACGAAAATTATTTAAACACTTATTTGCGACACTTATCATTCAACCAGAGCTCAAAATATCACAAGGATCCTCAAAAGCACAGCAAAGACTGTATTAAAAGATACAGTGCCTTGCGAAAGTATTCAGCCCCCTTGAACTTTTCAACCTTTTGCCACATTTCAGGCTTCAAACATAAAGATATAAATTTTTTATTTTATGTGAAGAATCACCAACAAGTGGGACACAATTGTGAAGTGGAACGAAATCTATTGGATTTTTGAAACTTTTTTGACTAATAAAAAAATGAAAAGTGGGGCGTGCAAAATTATTCGGCCCCTTTACTTTCAGTGCAGCAAACTCACTCCAGAAGTTCAGCGAGGATCTCTGAATGATCCAATGTTGTCCTAAATGACTGATGGTGATAAATAGAATCCACCTGTGTGTAATCAAGTCTCTGTATAAATGCACCTGCTCTGTGATAGTCTCAAGGTTCTGTTGAAAGCGCAGAGAGCATCATGAAGACCAAGGAACACACCAGGCAGGTCCGTAATACTGTTGTGGAGAAGTTTAAAGCCGGATTTGGATACAAAAAGATTTCCCAAGCTTCAAACATCCCAAGGAGCACTGTGCAAGCGATCATCTTGAAATGGAAGGAGTATCAGACCACTGCAAATCTACCAAGACCTGGCCGTCCCTCTAAACTTTCAGCTCAGACAAGGAGAAGACTGATCAGAGATAATAATAATAATAATAATAATTGCTTACACTTATATAGCGCTTTTCTGGACACTCCACTCAAAGCGCTTTACAGGTAACGGGGACTCCCCTCCACCACCACCAATGTGCCGCATCCACCTGGATGATGCGACGGCAGCCATAGTGCGCCAGAACGCTCACCACACATCAGCTATTAGTGGGGAGGAGAGCAGAGTAATGTAGCCAATTCATAGAGGGGGATTGTTAGGAGGCCATGATGGGGTAAAGGCCAGGGGGGAAATTTGGCCAGGACACCGGGGTTACACCCCTACTCTTTTCGAGAAGCGCCCTGGGATTTTTAATGACCACAGAGAGTCAGGACCTCGGTTTTACGTCTCATCCGAAGGACGGCGCCTGTTTTACAGCATAGTGTTCCCGTCACTATACTGGGGCATTAGGACCCACATGGACCGCAGGGTGAGCGCCCCCTGCTGGCCCCACTAACACCTCTTCCAGCAGCAACCTTAGTTTTTCCCAGGAGGTCTCACATCCAGGTACTGACCAGGCTCATACCTGCTTAGCTTCAGTGGGTTGCCAGTTGTGAGTTGCAGGGTGATATGGCTGCTGACAAGATATGAGATATGAGATGCAGCCAAGAGGCCCATGATCACTCTGGATGAACTGCAGAGAACTACAGCTGAGGTGGGAGAGTCTGTCCATAGGACAACAATCAGTCTTACACTGCACAAATCTGGCCTTTATGGAAGAGTGGCAAGAAGAAAGCCATTTCTCAAAGATATCCATAAAAAGTCTCGTCTAAAGTTTGCCACAAGCCACCTGGGAGACACCCCAAACATGTGGAAGAAGGTGCTCTGGTCAGATGAAACCAAAATCGAACTTTTTGGCCACAATGCATGAATGAATTTGGCCACACCATCCCCACTGTCAAACATGGTGGTGGCAGCATCATGGTTTGGGCCTGCTTTTCTTCAGCAGGGACAGGGAAGATGGTTAAAATTGAGGGGAAGATGGATGCAGCCAAATACAGGACCATTCTGGATGAAAACCTGTTGGAGTCTGCAAAAGACCTGAAACTGGGACGGAGATTTATCTTCCAACAAGACAATGATCCCAAACATACAGCAAAATCTACAAAGGAATGGTTCACAAATAAACGTATCCAGGTGTTTGAATGGCCAAGTCAAAGTCCAGACCTGAATCCAATCGAGAATCTGTGGAAAGAGCTGAAAACTGCTGTTCACAAACGCTCTCCATCCAACCTCACTGAGCTCGAGCTGCTTTGCAAGGAAGAATGGGCAAGAATTTCAGTCTCTCGATGTGCAAAACTGATAGAGACATACCCCAAGCGACTTGCAGCTGTAATCGCAGCAAAAGGTGGCTCTACAAAGTATTAACGCAAGGGGGCCGAATAATTTTGCACGCCCCACTTTTCATTTTTTTATTAGTAAAAAAAGTTTCAAAAATCCAATAGATTTCGTTCCACTTCACAATTGTGTCCCACTTGTTGGTGATTCTTCACATAAAATAAAAAAAATTATATCTTTATGTTTGAAGCCTGAAATGTAGCAAAAGATTGAAAAGTTCAAGGGGGCCGAATACTTTCGCAAGGCACTGTACATGTATCAGATACATGAGAATCCAAGCTTTTTTATCTACGCTTTCTTATCTATGCTAAGAAGTAGTCTTTAAAATTTATCACACAGTAAAAAGTCAAATTTCTGTGGTGTCCATATACCAGAGATTATGGTAACGTTTCAGAAGGGTGTCAGCCAGTCAGATTCCAGGACAGGAATTATCTGTTTTATAATCGAGAATATGTAATCACGTATCTAAATAAATTAATAATGATATTAATTTAAGGTTCTAAATATCTAAATCCATGTATCTATACAGCTGGTAGTATTACTGTATTTCATTTTCTTTGTAAACACGTTTTGTTAACACCCGAATCGCAGGTGGATTCTGTTTTTTGGTCTGTTATGGTCTGTAGCTCAAATCCTGCTTAACTATAAATTAGACACAAGAAGAGTATTATTGGACAATGTTGTGAGGCTCTGGCGGAATTTCTCTGTAAACTGAAGAGTTATAGAGGAGACAGGTTGTGTATCGCTTCTTTTGACGCTTGTAAAAAAAACATTCCAATGTTAATGCGACACGGAAGATAATGTGGTGTATTGGTAGTTAGTGAAAAGATTTAATTATTTAATCTCTTTACTGTGCACATTTTAATCCGCTTAGTATTGAATATTTATATGGAATTTTACCACTAAAGGGAAATTTTAGTAGCTAAGCATAAAACGCAGAGGAGCATAATGAAGGTCATAAAGGTCATAAACTATATTAATTTAGGAACATAAAGATATTATGTAAATTGTATGTTGCTGTTATTGGTATTTTAAAGAAAAAAATACACACCAATACTCAATTTCTCCCTAAGCATTTTAAGCACCAAAGTCTTACATGTGGTTGACCTTCCGACCATATTACTGTAATGTCTGTATTGCTGTTTCAGTGTGTGTCACATGACTTGCCTCGGTGGTGCCACGGCTTAAGCGACTCATTTACAGTATACTCTCTGCGTGAGTGCTGGCTGTGACGAATTAAACCAGTTTCACAGGTATTTTCAAAGTAGAAGGCGGTGAGTCTTCCAGCGAAAGACACCTATATCGTTTATGACCTTCAGATGCATTATGCTCCTCTTCTTTTTATGCTCAGCTTCTTAAATTTCCCTTTAGTGGTAAAATTTAATATAAATATTCAATACTAAGCGGATTAAAATGTGCACAGGAAAGAGATTAAATGATTAAATCTTTTCACTACCGACCAATGCACCACAAGTGCCCCTGTTGGTCATTTTGGCCAGCCAATCACTTGTGGCTTGTGGGTAGTTGCGTGCGGTACGGGTTTGTACCGTGCATTTTGAATGGCTGCATCTGTACATCTAGCATTGATGTAAAAAAAGCTGTCATAGGTGGTTGTGATAATAATTTTACATACTAGGAATACATTGTGTACACTCTGGTAGCCAATATTATTATTCTTTAATCGTGTTTTGTTGGAGTGTTAAAACAAGACTACACTGCAAGCGCCAGCTTTATAAGATTCTTTTATAAATCATCTGATAATGAACTATGGTAATTGTGAATTAAAGTAAATAGTTGCTTAATTAGGTAATGAAGAACTCAGGCTAAAACACAGTCCACACACACAGAGAGCATTTTGATGAGATTTCATGCACTATTCTGTTGTCCATTCTGTTTTCACCCATGGGAAAGTGTTTAATGAGATCCGTTTTTACTGCTCCATAGTGGAGTACAAATGCACTCCACTCTTATGATATATATAGTATAGTATGAGTGCCCCAACTAATGTCATAAAGCATCATCAGTAGATAGATCTAAAATATGAGAATACTTTAAATGTTGTATAGATCTTGTCATATTTACAATGCTGAGGTGTGCAGAATCATCTAAAGACACTTCTAATTCTGCCTTTTATGTATACACAGTCAAAGTAAACTATCAAGGCCAGATGTTTTAGCTTCAATAGGGCTTATCAGTGGGACATAATTAACACAGTCCAGGAAAATAAATTATGTGTACAGTATCTAAAGAGAAACAACTTTACAATATATGATGTATGCATTAAATGTATACAGTGTCCTTAAAAGTATGCCCTCCCTCAGTGTTCTGAAATGTTAATATCTAGTTAATATTAATTCTCATTATTTTCTGACTGACTGCATGCTTTCGTCCCACATCACAAATCCTAAAAACTTTCCTCTTTAGATATATAGCAAAATGTATAATAGGGAAGAAAAGCATATGCCTATAGTATAATTTAATGTATGTCATGACATTTCAGCAAACATATTAAAAAAGGGAAAATGCAAATCTTTAATATCTAAGGTTTATGTTTCTCTTTACCGCCTTTTCTGTTCACTTTAAATGTAAACAAATATGATTACTAATTAGCGCAAGCAAGATTATCAGCCCTAATTGTAAATAACCTTCTTTTACCACAGACTTCAAAAGCTGTTTAAATTTGAAATGTCCTCTGTCTGACACAGCATAAATTGAGTAGGCTGAGATATTTTTGTGAATATATTTCACATCACAGTTCTTTTAAACTAGCTCCTAGTGGCTTATTCTCTCTGAACAAGAAGGATGGAACTGGATATGCCTGCTCAGCTTCCTTGACTGATCTCTTTTTTTTTGGCAGCACTGACTCTACAGAAGTAACTGCTAAGCAAATTTATTTGAACAGATTTTAATACCCACTGCATGCTTTTAAAAACTTCAGGACCAGCACTTTTCACTCATAAATCAAATTGCTTGATTTGCAAGCAATACTTTTCAAACAACTCCACAAATAAGTCTTTACGTTGAAAACACATTTTCTCCAGATTGGACACTGGCACCGACACAATTTTCTTGGTGTTTAGCAGAAATAATTGCCAATTAACTGTATAATTCATTTCTATGCACAGCATATATACATAAAGGAACTTTAATCTTTTGTTAAACTGTCTGCCAGTCAAAGATTATCTGAGGCTATTTTTTATTTCATGAATTTATAATTAATGGCTACAGGTATCATTTCCCCTGTGGGTATGTGACACTCTAGTTTTATATGGTAAAAGGAATTTCTTTTTATAAAGCCATAATTCCCAGGGGACGCTGTGGTGCTTATAAAATACAGCTGCAATTATTGTACTGCAAATTGTATGTCAATTTTGATAAGATGGAGACATGTCAAAGATAATAGTATGGTTAAATATGGAAACACATTCTATTGTCACAGAGTTTCGGAAGCAGGTATAGTTGTTATCATCACATCCTCTAGATCACTATTAGTTGTCAAAGGAGCAAATTATTTCCTTCTGGTTTTTTTCAGAATAGCACTATATAAAATTTCAATATGTTATTTATTTTTTACAAATATTCATATCTGTCAATCCAAAAGATTTTAAAATAAAAAATGCATCTGCATCCAGAATGTGTATTTGGCTACATTAAAAAATCCTTTTACCCTATCTTAAAATATTTATGATTAATTTAAAACATTATGCAATAGCTCTGGGTGCTATTAGATATACTCCAGTTCAAAATGATTATTTGATTTTCCATAGCATCTAGGCATTAAGAAAAAGGTGTAAAGCCTGCTCAATCTGATCACTTAATACAACCAAATTATGTAGAAGATGGGTAAGGATTACTAAAATAAACTACTACTAATTAAGACTGAACATTGAAGGACAGGTGGAAGTTGGTAAAATGATGCAGGAAGTGCTTTCTTTCTCTAGTCTTTCTGACTGCCCCATCATCTCATATCGTTGACCACCTAATCTGTATAATTTTCTTGTTCACAGCTCCCTTGACCACCCTCAACAATCATCCACAGCCTGCACTTTTCCCTGCAACAGAACTCGCTGCATCACCTGCAAATATATATCTAACACCACGCTCATTCAAGGCCCCTTGGGACAATTCCAGATCACTCAGATGACATCTTGTACCCTCAGCAACCTTATTTACTGCATCTCTTTCAGAAAATGTTCAGTTACCTACATTGGGGAAACAGGAAGGAGACTGGGGGGCCCTTCAGAGAACATGTTAGGGCTGTGAGGATCAAAGATTTCACCACAGTTTCTCATTTCACCTCTAACAGCCATGATCTCACTGATCTCTCTGTTTGTCTTCTCAAAGATGTGTTTCTTAACTCCAAAACTAAAATAATCCTGAACCTAGGTTGACACCTTCCCCAACGACAGACTCGTTTCCTTCTAATCCTTTCTATTCATTTGCAGGTTTTGACACCTCTCTCGACTTTGCACCACCTGAGTGTCCACTCTGCCTCCCCCCTGCTCCCGTCTCCTCTAGCTCTTAACTTCCCTGTCTTTCTCACACCTGAAGAAGGCTCCACAGCCGAAACGTTCTTTCCTTTATTCTCTTTTCAGCATGGAATAAACCTTTGCTTGTTCCTTATATCTACATAAGTTGTGGGTTAATGACTGTCAATGAACAGTACAGAAACACACATTATAAGATCACATTTAGAGCACAGGGAGAGAACAAGGAAGGATAAGAGGCAAGAAGAACGGGGGAAGAATAGATACAAGAAAAGAAACAATAAGGAAGGAGACAAGAAGAGACAGGGAAGAAGAGAGAGAGGACTTGAACATGAAGCTTTTGCAAGGTGAGAATCCTACTTTGTGATCATCCACACAAAACGCAACTGGAGCTAAGTATTTGAACCTTGTTAGAGAGACCTTGCTAGTCTTCTTATTTATTGTTATAGTCTTCTTATTTATTGTTATTGTCATCCTGTAAAGCGCTTTGAGAAGCCACCTTTAAAGGCGCTATATAAAATAAAGTTTATTATTATTATTATTATTATTATTCTGTGTTTTTAGAGAACTTGGATTTCCTAAAAGATACCTCAGTTTGAGACATCTTTTCTGCTTTGGGGTGCATTTCTAGAATAGTGAGATAGGCTCCCATTTATTTTGTAGTATCTGGTATGGTGAGAGAGGTTTAACTGCAGGTTGTTTTGCATTTATTTAGAAGGCATCTTATCTCTTATTTGACCACTGTAGGAATTATTTAAGTTTAATGCTTAGTAGAAATCTGGGTTTTTTTCTGGTCGATTAGAATGTTAGGCCTCTGAAACACCTTGTCTGTAAATACTGCACTGTACAGATGCAGCCATTCAAAATGGGTGAGGTATTTCGCGGCATACCCCGGTGGGCGTGTCACAGTATCACGCGGTATCACGCGGTTTCACGTGTGTCACGTGACTAACTATCCGGCGTCGCCTTGTAAAACCGCCAGGGGGAGCTTAACCTCTCATGTACAGCATTTGAGCCTTTAATTTTGAACTGTGTATTACAGCATGTTAATCATCAGTCATTAAAATGTTGGTATATTTTATGAAAGCAAGATTGCTCAGTTGGACAAAAGTACACAACCTACCTTTATCAGAAATATTTATGCATCAAAGCCTTTACTGAAGATATTACTAATAGTATTAATAATGGATGACTTTGGACAAGCTGTATACTCAAAGTATAATTTCTTTAGCACATTTGTACAAGCACTTGGAATCTGTCCAAGCCATACTTTGTCAGGCATTTTGTTTTACTTCAACGGGGCATAAAAACTTCCTTGCTTTTAACAGGGCGTTTCATAATTTCTAGCTACGAAAATGATTTAAAATGCGACACCTATCATTCAACTAGAGCTTAAAATATCACAAGGAAAAATACACACCGGTATTCCATTTCTCCCTAAACATTGTAAGCTTCGAAGTCTTTAACTAACGTGATACCGGAGTCAACAAGCATACTTTTAGAATTTGATTAAAAGGGAATATAATATGGAATCGCGTATCTCCAGAATTTAAAGACCAGACAATCGCAAACTCGTTTTCAATAAAATTATTTTATTCATTCAGCAGTTTGTGTGAGGGACATCCAGCAGGGAGAGACACACACACCGGTTTTCATTGACAACATTGTTTTTTTTCAATTCCTCTTGTCTAACAGGAATGTTTTGTTTGTGGACAGACTGTTAGACAAGAGGAAAAGACCGCCTCCTCCTACGAAGCATTTCGTTGATCTGATCACGAATTCTTTTCCAGTCGTACGCAGCAAGGGTTGAGAATCTCCGATTCACCATCGTACTAATGGTTTCCCGGAGATTGGGTTAAAAAAAAACAAAAAACATACTAACAACTGTGCCATCCTACTCCTTAGTTAATACATTTTATTATTCATAAACAGTTAACATTGTTAGCAAAATATTTTGAATTATATTTAACCCTATTTTTTCTTTAGTTTTGTATTTAACTTATTATATGATAGTCAGACTTAATGTATATTTGAACAATGAAAATATATTTTTACAAGATTTTACATTAAGCACTTAAAATTAATATGGTTAATAATAGTAAACTGTAACATGCTGTAACAAGATCAGTTAAACTGCGAAGAAAATGCTTTCAGAGAAAATGTTTCAACCAAACCTGTTCCCACACACCCCGCCCCCACTACCATTAGAATATACACAAACATTTTAGCGTTTCATTCTGAGCAGAAGACCCTCACATCTGAAGAGTGCTAGCTGTGACGAATTAAACCGGTTTTACAGGTTTCAATCACAGACCATGTGACATGGGACTCAGTAAACTACAGTAACACTGTATTTGATAACGCTTTAAAAACGCTATAAAATAATGTGACTTGGCACAGAACAAGTTTACAGCACAGTACAAAGATAAATGCTGACCATGACTTTAGAAGCATAAATTGCCTTACACTCAATTTAAACACAAGCTGTCTTTAGCCCTCTAAGCTGGTTCATACAGAAATGTAGAGATCTAGGCTCAGAACACACAGCTTCATTAGCGAATACATATGCAGGACAACTAGAGAAGACGTTTTACAGAGGATGGATTTTTAGAAACATCCCATCAGACATCCCATCATATTCACAACGTGAAATCTAGAAAATAATATTACGTAACCAAAATCCGCAATATGGAAACAGAACCTGTGTAATTGTTGATAGATGATGTACTCGTAACATTTTTTCAAGACGAACTACAACATTTAAAAAATGACTTGTATGTACTTGATATCTCTAATCAATCCACGGGTCCCAGCACAAAACGAAAGTAAAACGCATACCGTTTCTCGCTTCTTATTGCTCAAAAGTAATTTGACCGTATGAAATGCATAATATAAACCTAGAAACATATACGTGAGCAGTACTTAAGCACTGTAGTATCGGTGTTAAGACATACCTCTCAAATACTGTAAATCAAGTTAAAAATATCTCAAGACCGATTCTGGTCGTAATGAAACCATGCAAGGGAGTTTTTATGTCCGTTGCAGTTCTTTTGCAACATGAATATAATTATATCGTTATTAATTTCTTGAGATACGCGATTCCATATTATATTCCCTTTTAATCAAATTCTAAAAGTATGCTTGTTGACTCCGGTATCACGTTAGTTAAAGACTTCGAAGTTTACAATGTTTAGGGAGAAATGGAATACCGGTGTGTATTTTTTTCTTTAAAGTACCGAGACCAGCCATATACTGTATGTTTATGTTAAGATTTCCCTTCAGTGGTAAAATTAGATATGAATATTCAATACTTAAACGGGCACAGTTAAGACATTAAATATACATATACATATTGTATACAGTACAGTTTGCATACGGTAATATGTTTATGTTACGCTATTAAAAAATAAATAAATAAAACTGGAAGGTCCAGCACCACCATTATGTTTATATGGTTGTTTTTGTTGGTTGGTTGTTATTATGGTTATTAATAATACGATCTATAGTTGAAATCTGAGCCTAAATAAAAAGAAAAAGCAAGTGATTAGGTTTATGAGCAATCTAATTACTTATTCGTTTAAAACGCTATATAAAATAAAGTTTATTATTAATTTGCTGGACAGAGCGGTGAACATTATTATGCATAAGACAAAGATAACGATCCTGATCAGTTTACAAATCTGTGTACGCTGTAAGGTTTTTACTTCTTAAACTTTTAAAATACACGTTTTGAATAGAAAGAAATCCTCTTCCTGGTAGTGTGTATAGCACGCCAGCACGTCTTTTTTCTCCAATCAGAGGGGTGTCAGATGGTGTCAGCCAATCACCATTCTGCGTTGGGTAGCAACGGGTGACTGTTCTCAGGCGGAAGATGTAAACAGCTTAATGTTCGTGTTAAATAATTTTTTTTTAATTCAATTAAACGGGCACAGTTAAGACATCAAATATACATATACATACTGTATACAGTACAGTTTGCATACGGTAATATGTTTATGTTACGCGATTAAAAAATAAATAAATAAAAATGAAAAATCCAGCACCAGCTGGATTCGAACACACAACCTGCCAGTTGGTAGTCATGCACCTAGACCAGTAGGCTACAAGACAGCTCGCATGATCAGGTAGGCGAAACAGCCCTACACAGTCCTGCCGCAGTACACGGATATAATCATACCGTTATTAAATTCTTTAGATACGCGATTCCATATTATATTCCCTTTTAATCAAATTCTAAAAGTATGCTTGTTGACTCCGGTATCACGTTAGTTAAAGACTTCGAAGCTTACAATGTTTAGGGAGAAATGGAATACTGGTGTGTAGTTTTTTCTTTAAAGTACCAAGACCAGCCATATACTGTATGTTTACGTTCCAAAATTAATATCGTTTATGGCCTTCACACGCGTTACAGTATGCTCCTATTCTTTTTATGCTCAGCTACTAAGATTTCCCTTCAGTGGTAAAATTCAATATCTACAACGGGCACAGTAAAGACGTTTACAGTAAGTCTTTCTACGACAGATCAACGGACCACGAGTGCCCCTGTCGGTCAACCAATCACGCACCGCGGTATCGCGTGTCATCATACCTGCGGTATCTGTACTGCGGTGTCTGTACCGCGCACTTTGAATGGCTGCATCTGTACATAGAGTAACTTGTGTGTTGTATGTTTTGTTGTGTGTAGTGTTCGTATTGTCATCATTCATAATGTAATGTCCGGAGGATTCGCGCAGAATGATGCATATGCTTTTTGATGTGCAGGCAACACATTTATTAACCTCTGTGCACTACACATAACAGACAGAGATTTAGAACTCAAAAACAATGGGGTTTTCTCACACAGGGTAACAATTAGGAAGGGATACAACAGCCTACATGAGGGGAAAGCAATGAACACGAGCAACTATTTATAATGGTTACTCAGTAACGTTTCAACTTTTTAAGTCAGTCCCAGGTCAGCGCACTGCCCTCGAGCCCAATCCCTCTGTAGCTGTTCCCAGACTGCCTTGCAGGTGCATAGCTAATGCGGAGGTTCAGCCACTAAAGTGTCCGGCAAGGGCGCTACAATAAATATGTGTTTAACCAAGTGTGCCTGTATTATTGCTCTTTTCAACAAACCTGTGCCAGAATTCACATGCCTCTGATTATACCAGACGCTCAGGTATATTCTGGAGAAATCACTTTAACATTTATTTTACTTATTAACTAAACCTCTCGGTCAAACTCTGATTTTCACCACTTTCGTATCCTCCCGTTTGTAACAATATTATTGTTACATAACTTGATTATTGCTTATAATGATTATATTAATAATTTGATTATTAATATTATATGTATATTATATATAAATTATTGTTATTTATTCAGGTGGGTAGCTGCGTCAGCATGCGTAGGCTGCAAAGGAACAAGTAAAAGGTTTATTCCATGCTGAAAAAAAGAAGAAAGAGAACACAACGTTTCGGCCACGGAGCCTTCTTCAGGTGTGAGAGAGACAGGACAGTAGGCAAAGGTAAAGTAGCGGGAGAACAAAGGTTGGGAGGGAGGAGGAGTGAGAGGCGGGAGCAGGGGACAGAAAGAGAGGAATGCTGGTTTAGTGAGAGAAGCGGGCAAGTGGCCCAGGGAGGAAGAGAAGGTATGACGAAGAGATCTAGAAAAAGATTTGGAGGAAGGCATAGTGGGTCGCAGCAGCTGTAGGCGGTAGTAGTTCAGGTGGGTAGCTGCGTCAGCATGCGTAGGCTGCAAAGGAACAAGTAATAGGTTTATTCCATGCTGAAAAAAAGAAGAAAGAGAACACAACGTTTCGGCTGTGGAGCCTTCTTCAGGTGTGAGAGAGACAGGGCAGTAGGCAAAGGAAAAGTAGCGGGAGAACAAAGGTTGGGAGGGAGGAGGAGTGAGAGGCGGGAGCAGGGGACAGAAAGAGAGGCCAATCAAGAGGTGTGAAGTCAGAATGGGTGCAGAGAGGTGTGAAATGAAACTTCCAATGAATGGAGAAAATTTAAAAGAACAGTTGTTATTTATGTTTACTTAAAAACAAATTAAAAAGATTCTCTTTTATGTGAATGGAAAAAAAATTAGACAAATGAAGCAATTTTAAAAAAGCACTTTCATTTCTGATTGTACAAAATGAGATCAGTCAATCCAGTGAATAAAAATGTTAGCATTATAGCGTTATCTCTACTCTTCATAAAATTAAACATGATTCTCTGTGAAATTCTATGGAACAGGGAACTCTCTACAACTAGTCATACACCATGTAGTAATAGTAATCATATAGTTAGACTTTATAACTAACGGACCATAAGAGAGGAGTCAGGAGAAGCTGGAACTTGAAGCTTGCATGAGGCTAGAGCTGTACTTCATGTTCATCCAAACAAAACCTAGAGTTTAATACTTAGCAGAAGTGGGGGGGGGGGGGTTTCTGGGGGATTTGAATGTTAGGTCTTTGAAATGCCTTGTTTGTACATTCTGTAAATACAGTAGCTTGTGTGTTGTATGTTTTGTTGTGTGCAGTCTAATGTTTGTCTTCTCATTGTTAATATACCTTTGTTCAACCAAGTGTGTCTGGATTATTACTTTTTCACCAAAGCTGTGCCAGATAATAAAGAATTCATACACCTCTAATTATACCAACCACTCGGGTATATTATAGAGAAATCACTTACAAGTTGGGGGTTATGAATAATTATTTACCTACTGACTAAACCTCTCAGTCAATTCTTGATTTTTATGATTTTCGTAACTCCCCATTTGTAATACTAATTTCTTAGATATCAAATTTTCTGAATGCAGATTATTAGCCCAGGTATTTTAACAAGACCTTCATGTATATACTGTATATACACCAGTAGCAGCAATGCTTATTAATAAGTCACAAAATGATGTGGAATGTAGGGAGGTGAACTTGTTCTTGGTAAGTAGCATCTCCAAGTCAGCGCCACCAACCAGTACCAGCACTCTCCCTGAATGGATGACCAACCCCATCTCATGGATGTCTGATCGAGTTATAGTCATATCTATATGATGGTCTTAAAGTCACAGTTTGTGATCAATCAAATAAAAAATCACTTGTAGGGATTAGAATACTTGTAAGACATGAAGACCCACTTCCCAGTGACATTTTAACCAGCCACCCACTGTATTTTTCTTTGTTTAAAAACAGTGCACATCACTTTTAACTCTGCTTCTCATATAAGTAAATAACAATAGAATCTATCTATTGTTATTAACTTATATGAAGGAACAACATTCCAGATTAAGGTGTGCTTTAAAAGAATAAGGCCCCAATGAGTTATGGATATGAATATTAATTGGCTCCATCCATTGTTAGGTAAAGTGTCTTATGACTTTTTGTGACCATTTTCTGAAATGAGACTACTATAGTTATAGATTATGTACTTTCACAAAAAGTTGTCAATTTGTTTTAAGCCCTCTGACGAGCAATACAGCTTGTGCAATGAGGCATTGCAACATGCCAATCACATGAAAGCTCGTTGGGTGCACTTTTATCCAATGAAGTCCACGTGAATCAATGCCTGATCAGGTCAGCTATAAAAAGGCCTTAATTCAAACCTTAGGTCACTGCAAGGAAAAGGCCACACTTACTTTTCAGTGAATTCCATAATGCCTCTAATGTCACAAGAAGAAGAGTGGGCCATTGGCATGCTGCCAGCATTGCCAGACACTATGGAGTAAGCCACTCCACTGTGTCCTGACTGCAGAGAAGGTCTTAGCAGACCAGCAGGTCAGATAACCATCCAAGATCTGGTGGCTCTCGAGTGATCACACCAGAGCAGGACCGACACATCAGACTGGTCCATCTGAGAGATCGTTTCAGATCTGCCACCCAAACTGCTGCTGAAACTGCCGGCAGACACAATGTCCGCTGCAGTGACAAGACAGTGAGGCTCCATGCTGCTGGCCTTAGGGCAGGGTGACCTGTCAAAGGCTCTCTGCTCACACATCCTAAACATCCTGATGGACTCGTCAGCAGTGGCATCAGGTCCTCTTCACCGATGAGTCACTGTTCAGCCTGTTCCATGCAGATGGGAGGTCCAGAGTGTGGAGGAGGATGTGTTGCATTTCTTTTTTCCATCAGTACAAAATTGCAAGAAAAAGTTTGTGGACCCTTTGGAATTACCTGGATTTCTGCATTAATTACTCATAAAAATGTGGTCTGATCTTCAACTAAGTCACAATAATAGACAAAAACAATCTGCTTAAACCAATAACACACAAACAATTATACTTCTTCTTGTCAGTATTGAACACATAATTTAGACATTCACAGTCTAGGTTGGAAAACGTATGAATTCTCCAAAAGCTAATTGGAGTCAGGTGTTCTAATCAATAAGATTAGATTGGAGGTGTGTGTTGGAGGTGCCCTGCCCTATAAAAAAGGTACACAAAGGTTGGTTATTGACAGAGTGTGCTCTTCTCAAGAAAGAGCCAATCATGTGAACCATGCCCTGATCAAAAGAAATATCAGAGAATTTTAGAAATGCATTAAGCTGTAAAAGGATACAAAAGCATTTCTAAATGCCTGGGTGTTCATCAATCCACAGTAAGACAAATTGTCTACAAATGGAGGAAATTTAGTACTGTTGCTACTCTCCCTAGGGGTGGGCGTCCTGCAAAGATCATGGCAAGAGCACAGCATGCAATGCTGAAGGAGGTAAAAAAGAACCGTAGGGTAACAGCAAAGGACGTGCACAAATCTCTTGAACTTGCCAAAGTCTCTGTTCATGTGTCAACTAAGAAAAAAACTGAAAAAGAATGGTGTTAATGCAAGGTGTTAATGGAGGAAACCACTGCTCTCCAAAATAAAAAACATCCCTGCACGTCTCAAGTTTGTTCCACAATGTCTTTTGGGACAATGTTCTGTGGAAAAATGAGACAGAAGTTGAACTCCTTGGCAGAAACGTGCAATGCTGTGTTTGGAGGAAAAAAAACACTGCACACCAACACCAAAACCCCATCTGTGTAGCATGCTGTGTAGCATGGTGTAGGGAGCATCATGGTTTGGGGGTACTTTGCTGCCTCAGGGCCTGGAAAGCTTGCTGTCATAGATGGATTAATTAAGATGGATGAATTGTATCAAGAAATTTTACAGGAGAATGTCAGGGTAGCGATCCGTCACGTGAAGCTTAATAGAAGTTGGGTAATGCCCCAAAACACAGAAAATTTGTGTTCTGGAATGGCCAAGTCAGAGTCTAGACCTTAACCCAATAGAGATGCTTCGGCGTGAACTGAAGAGAGCTGTTCATGCAAGGAATCCCAGAAATATCAATGACCTGGAAGAGTTTTGTAAGGAGGAATGGTCTAAAATTCCTCCAAAAGTAACTGTTATGCAAGTCTCAACAGCAGGTACAGGAAACGTTTGGTGGAGGTTATTGCTGCTAAAGGAGTTTCTACCAGTTACTAAATACTGTACAAAGGTTCACATACTTTTTCCAGCCTGGACTGTGAATGTTTAAACAATGTGTTCAATATTGAAAGGAAGAAGTACAATTGTTTGTGTGTTATTAGTTTAATTGTGTTTGTCTATTGTAACTTTTTTTTTATGAGTAATTAATGCAGAAATCCAGGTTATTCCAAAGGGTTCACAACATTTTTCTTACAACTCTGTATAAAATATCTATATCTTTAACTAATGCTTAGCTATTTTTTTGTGTATATGGTGAAGACAGAGGTGGTGCAGCTGCACAGTGGTTAGCATTGCTGTTTCTCAGCTTTGGGTCATGGGTTCAATTCCTAAGGTGCTATTTGTGTGGAGTTTGCAAGTGCTTTTGGTGTTTGTGGACAGTAGGTTTCATCCGAAAGACAGCGCCTACTACAGCATAGTGTCCCCAGCACTGTATGAGGGCATTAGGATCCACACAGACCACAGGGTGGGCACCCCACGCTGGTTCCACTAACACCAATTCCAGCAGCAACCATAGCTTTCCTGGAGGTCTCCCATCTAGGTCCTGACCAAGCTCAACTCTGCTTAGCTTCACTGAGTAGCCAGTTGAGAGCTGCAGGGTGACATGGCTGCTGGCCTATCAGAAATGTCATAAAATTATAAAATATAAGAATATAATATAATAATAAAATAAAAATCAGGATCTAATACCGGCTTACTGTGCAATCAAATAATTCATAAATTTAGCCCCTTAATTCAGGGGCTGATTACCAAATTTTATGCAGCACATTTTTTATTTATTTTGCTTTTATTCTCTGGGACAGCTTGGAATAATAGAGTAATCAGGCCCAAACTTACTTATTAACTTCAGCAATTATTAACATCACATTACACACAATGCAACTCAACACACAACAGTTACACTATTAACAACAGTTATACAATTCACAGATATTTTCAAGTTAGTAAGTTCTAGAGCCCTACCTTTTACAGGAATAGAAACCCAGAATTATGCCCCATTACCCTAGTTACAAAACACATCTTATGGTCAAAAGAAATGATAAATGATCATTTTGGACAATCTTATCAATGAGGTTGAAGTAAAAAGGATAAAGCTCATGCTGAAAAAACATTCGTGCCCACTGTGAAATATTGTGGGCATTGTGGATATTACATTAAGAAACTGTTTGGTATCTGCAGATCCTGGATCAATTGTCAAGATAGGGTTAAGACACCTGGTGAGATACCTTACCCTTGCCGAGACACCTGGTTCTATCTGCCAAGAATCTTAAGCTAGTCCAAAAATGGATGTTCCTGCATAATGATCTAAATCATACATTCAAATTGACAAAAAGGAATACTTAAAAGGGATTTGCAGTCCCAATTTCTCAGAACATTTATTAAATCTTATTACAAAATAAATTAATTGACAGTGTAGCGGCAAGGCTTATTAAAAATACAGGAATTAAGTTTGCTGCTCCCTTGCCAGTCCCTCTCTCCTTCATCTCAGTGGTGCTGGATACAGAGAAGCCATTCCATTTGGTTCATATTTAAGGTGTTTTTCTAGCTGAGAGTTTCCTGATAAGGAACAACTCCCAAAGCTGAGAATCACCAGCCACCCTAATAAATGTTCATCTCTGGCACCTTACTGTCTGGGAGATTCCTTGGGAGAGTCTCATCCCAAGGTTTACAACCCTAAGGTCAGAGTGCATTGTTACTCATCATCCACCTCGATCAGCCAATCAGGAACTGGTAGGGCAGGGTAACCCCACGTGGGTCTCGGATGCCCGCAAAACTTTCAACCAATGAACGACCGTAGTTCTTCCAAGTAAAACAGGCAGCACAGGGCTCCTCCAAGTCTCCTCTGGGGCTCCTCCAGGACATTCTCAAACTAATCTCGGACAATCACGTAACATCCAGTGTGTCTGAGTGCCAGGACTTTCATGTGTTCTAAGAGTCGAGAACGGAGGTAGCCGTTCAAAGGATCCGCCCGAGGTTAGCCAAGCAGCAAGCTTCGTGAACCCACCGCGAACGCTCGCCTGATCAACGAGTGAACTACAGTCGGAACTGTGGACAGCTGAATTTCAGTATTCAGGACTAGCGCTACATCAGGAACAGACTGGTCTTCTTCCCGTCTAAAGAGTGTGACCTGCTTGGACCCACAGTCACTTTCCATGTGCACAAACTCTGCTAGTAAAGCCAGAACTAGCTAGCCAGTCTTCAGAGAGTCACTGCTACAGCGCCGCAGCAGAAATCTCTCCCTCCTTCTCCCACGCCTCCAGCAGAACCAGAACTGCCTGACACCGGGCCAACTGCCTGACACCGGGCCAGAGAACGCCGATTGGACATAGCAACAGCCTGCCACTGTTTCTTTGTGTCCGCAGGAGATCTGAATCCACACAGATTGGATGAGTATTTAACATTCTGCATTGCAGCTCGAGAATTTAATTGTTACCTCAACCTGAGTTGATATCAATTTAATTCCTATGAGTGACGTATTTGCTTGCGAGTATCTAGTGTAGAAGTTGTAATCTAAATTCATTTACGAAACGGTCTAAATGAATGGTATACTGAATATATGTCCCTCTTGGTATTTATAACTCTTTGTTATTGAATACCTTTTGTATTCTGCTAACCCTCACTATAAGATGTTATATTTATATGCACATTTTATGTATTAATAAATGTATTGTTGTGTATTAGTATCCGTGTGTGTGTGTTGCTGAGTTATCCCATTGGGTCGGTTTTCTAATAGCCATCAAAGAATCATTTTGTGACTTACTGCTACAATTAATAATTGTCCCAGTAAATGCACAAAACCCATACAATAGTGTCACAAAATGTTACAATTTCCAAATTAAACACAAAGTCATGAACTTTGTAAAAGGACTACATGGTTGCCATGTTGTCATAAATCACTGGTCTTGCTACGTGCAAGAGCAAGAGTTCACAACAACTGTGACATGAAGTGGCCCTTCCTTCCACTGTAATGACCAATGTAATGCAATGTTACAGCACCCGGGAGGGACCATCAGTAGGAAAAAAAAGTTACTTCAAGGAACAATTTATAATTAGTACCCACGAGATAACGAATTTATTCATACGATTTACAGTTTGTGCGCACAAATGAACTGAATCGTTCCCTCATTTTCTTTAATTGGTGTGCACAAAATAATGTTTTCCAACTCTTTCCTTGATTTTCTTTGTGTCACAGTAGTCATGTGCATATAAAATGCCAGTGTTATCTTCGGCTCTGAGACCAAGGCATTACTGTCCCTAAAGTATCTTAATTTTATCAAACACTAGTTAACACATTATCGCGTCTTTATAGGTTATTATCTGTATATCAATAAGGTTGTAAAGTTTCAATGTACTGTGGTTGGAATCAACCGCAGCATCTTTTAATACCATTGGCCGACTAGCTTATATGGGTCTTGATAAAATAGCATAGCTAACACACAGCACATAAACTTGCTTAGCCTAGATGTTAAATATTTGCAGAACATGTTTTACTTTACTAAGTACTGATGTATGTCAGTGCAACACATTCATTTACAAGTTGCTCTTTATATAAACTGGTTAAACTGGCTAGTAAATGCCGATCTCTCTCTCGAGTTATGAGCTACTAGGGTCTTGTTAAGTTACTGAACATTTGGGGCGGCCATTTTTCGTGGTGTACTGCTGTTAATATGTCTATAGACAAATGTGACAAACAAATGTAGAAGTAAGTTGTATTTAGCCTCCATGTGGCCTGTTTACCCATAGCTACAGATGCAGCCATTCAAAGTGCGCGGCACAGACACGTACCGTGGGTAATTGGCTACGTCATCGTGCGTCATCGTGCGTCATACCGCGGTACGTGATTGGTTGACTGACAGGGGCACTCGTGGTGCGTTGGTCAGTTGTAGAAAGATTTAAATATCTTTACTGTGCCCGTTTTAGTATTGAATATTTATATGGAATTTTACCACTGAAAGGAAATCTTAGTAGCCGAGCATAAAAAGAATAGGAGCATAACGCATGTGAAGGCCATAAACGATATTAATTTTGGAACATAAACATACAGTATTACAGTATATGGCTGGTCTTGGTACTTTAAAGAAAAAATACACACCAGTATTCCATTTCTCCCTAAACATTTTAAGCATCCAAGTCTTTAACTAACGTGAAATAACGTGTATAAAAAGTGGTAGTTTTAAGCTTTTCTGCGAATACGCTCGATACCTGAGTCAACAAGCATACTTTTAGAATTTGATTAATAGGGAATATAATATGGAATCGCGTATCTAAAGAAATTAATAACGATATGATTATATTCATGTACTGCAACACAAGAATAGTATATGCTGTACAATGTCTGTTGATACTGTTTGTGTAGGGCTGTTTCACCATTCATCATGTGACCTCACGGGTGGTACTGTGGTCTAGGTGCCTGACTTGTAAACCACAGGTTGAGTGTTCAAATCCAGGCGGTGCCATGAAAAAATAGAATAGCAATATTATGGACAATTAATTGACAATAAATCTAGAAAAGCACATATTAATAGGGTGGGCAAACAAATTTTTTTTTTTTTTAAAGAAATAAAAAATGAGATATAATGATGTGTTCCGGCTTAACTTAGACATTGCACGACTTTAAAACCTATAAAAACAGGTTTCGAGAGTTAAAAACCACTTTTTATGCGCGAAAAATTGATGATTTTTCTTCCTCGTGATCAGCTCAGAATCTTTGTGTACGCTGTAAGGTTTTTACTTCTTAATTAAACGTTTAAAATACATGAATTTCATAAAGACACCACACGTTTCGAAGAGAAAAAATCCCATTCTTTTCTGTTCCTGTTGTGTGAAACGAATCAGCAGGTCTTTTTTTCCCAATCAGAGGCTCTGAAAACAGCGTAGCGCCCACTGCGCTCCGTCAGAGAGGGGCGCGGCACCGAGAGAGGGAGGAGGCGCGGAGCTCAGCAGTACAGAACGAACGTTCTACTTCCTGGAGGGCTTATGGCAGCGATCGCATCTGCATTTATAACTTAGTTTTTAAAATCAATCAAGAAATATGAAGCATCTCCTTTTACTTCTAAGTCCTTTACTTATCATTAAACAAACAGCTTTTCAACAAATTAGACGTATCACTTTATAACCATTAGCATCTTATTGTACTTCCTAATTATATTACACGTGGAAAATAATACATTTTTAATAATCTTTAATGATTTATACATTTTGGAAAGGTTTCATCTATACAAAACAGTGTTAGTATAAATTATAAATATAATAATTATCATACATAATATAAGGTATAAATGACAAATATAGTAATAATAAAACTGTGTTGGAATTGTTGCACTTTTTTCCATGTCTTGTAAAACGTAATCATTTACAAGACTTTGGTCAAATGTGCATTTGATCTGACAAAATAAAAATATAAACAAATGAAAGTAAACAAAAAAGTAAATTATGAAATAAAATGTGGCACTAGTAAAATAAATCAAACTAAAGTTCTAAAATAATGAGAAATAAAATTTAAAATATACTGAAAAATGCTCCTTTTCCCATCGGCACTGAGATGAAGCCCATCAGCAGCAAAGGACTGAGCAATGGGCTGCTTATTCTTCAGAACCACCCTGTTGCTCCTGAGGAACTGCACATGGTCCATCTGAGAAGGGAGCTGTGAAAGAGCCCGGTTAGCTTCTTTCACAGCCCCAGCCGTAAATGAGTCATCACAGAGCCGTGGCAAAATTGAGCAAATGGCGAAATGTACCTTAGAAGGAGATGCTCTCCTTACTGCCACAATCAGTTCTTTCATAGCTCTAAGGATGTCATAGTGGGAGTCACCCTGAGCTATGTTATTTGTCCCTATGTGAACGATCAGTAATATATCCTCTGTCAGGGCCTGGAGGTGGTACAGGTGCTGGTGGGCACTGCGCTGCAGTGTTGTGCCAGGGTGCAGCCACACCTGCTCTGCTGGCATCAGTTTTTCCAGGCCCCGCAACATAGAGTCGCCGAGGACATACACTTTCTTTGGACCTGATGGGAAAAAGGCATTATCAAAGCTACATCATAAAATAAATCTTAAAAGTATATAAACTATAACTGAACAGCAAACATATTCAATAAATAACAATGAACAATGAATAACAATGTAAATGTTAAAATTTATAACTATCGAGTAACTATATACAGTGCTGGAAACCAGCTATCAGAAGGCAGGGGGAAGTTACATCAGCAGTTATGTACAGTATAGAGGATTAATTTCACGTTGCTGGCTCCGGAGATCAGCCTTTTGACCTCCCTGGCGCATCATGATCCATAATCTGCATGTTTTCAAATTAATGTACTCCCTAGGTATCTACAAATACAGATATCTTAAGATGCTGGCTCCAGGGATCAGCTTTTCACCAGCCTCCCTGGCGCATCAGCATCGGCTACAAGATGTTTCCTTTTCATAAAATAGGAAAAATTATCTGCATCTGACACAAAGTGTAACATTAGCAATAGCCTGGAACTTAAGAAACCTAAGCAACAATCCTCACCTCATTATTCATGTTATCATCTAACAATGGATACTCAATTATGCCACTAACTTCATCATCACCCTTCTCTACATAATCCACAACAAACAAGTCTCCTGTTCTATTTACATTTACTACCCTGCCTGGCCACCAACATTCACGCCCATCTTCACTACTCACAAACACGTGCTCTACTTTCTTGCCTACGAAGTCCTCTGCACTAACAGGAAGCAATTCTAAATAACTATCCATATAATCTTTCCACAAATCAAACCACCACATTTTTCTAAATCCATCATATTTTATTTTTAAAATATACTCCTGGCCATCTAGTCTAATTTCAGCAACTGTGCCCTTGTACCACACCTTCCTACCTTTCTCATCAAAAGCATGTCTAACTCTCTTTCCTAACAAGTGTTCTGGTTTAATTAACATAGGAATTCTTAATCTTTCCATACCAACCTTTTTTCTACCTAGGTCTCTAGCCTTAAAATGCTGCTTAACAGCCTCCTCTAAAAACTCTGCCTTTTCTTCAACAATGCATTCTGATGGTGCCAAACAATAATCTTTTTCTTCTCTAGATGTACCTGGGATTTCCTCTGGCCTGCAGACAACACTTTTTAAGTTAGCAATCAGCTGTTCTAGACTAAGCCTTTTCCCATCCTTTGAAAAATTGAAAACCCCTTTTTCATTTTTCATTCCTATCACAAATCTCCTAAACTTCAACTGTGTTGTAACTGCAGGAAGCTTCTTGTCCTCATCTAAATTCCTCAGTTGCTCGTCTATTTCTTCCTCACTGTTCCAAAGTCCCCCATACTTTCCTATCTCTACCGCTAGTACTTCCTTTGTCCTTTGTCCAAACATCTCCTCTGAAACCTCATCATAACTGCCATATTCTAAATGATCTGCTACCATCCTACAACACACCTTTACAAAACTAGCAAGGATCAGTTCCACAGCCTGTCTAGTCATGTCCTCAAATTCAGGGCTCCTCTGTTCTGTTAGCTTCTGTAGAACAGGTCCAGAATGTACCTCTATGTCGATAAACAAGCGTACCTCACCTCTGACTAATTTACTGCTATCAGCCTGCCATTCTTTCAGTTTGCACACTAACTCCCTGTATCTTGCATTCATTTTTAAAACATGCTCTTTTTTTCCCAGAGCTTTCCACAAAGGCTCTGTCACTAATTTACAAATAATTCCCAGTGCTCTGCATCCTGCAATAAACTGACCTACACTCAAATCCTCAAACACTGCTTCTATTAGTTTATTTTCATTACGTATATCATGCATGAATTCCAGCAATTCAGCATGCAAAAAATAAACTCCAGCTGCATTGTGGAACATTGCATTAATTCGGTTTCCTTTAAAGGGAACCAGAGGGACATGATCAGATTTTCCCTGACTCAACAAAAAAGATCTAAACTGCACAGATTTGCCACTTTTCTCACACCCTCTTTCATGGATGGCTTTGCACACTGATCTAATCAATCTAACTGTACCACTCTCTCCTACTGTTCTATGCATCCAATCTAAACTAACACTGCCCACCTTTTCACCACCAAAAATCATTCTTTCCCAGACAGAAAGTGTAACATTTGCCTGATGTACCAAGCCATCAATTAAATGTAATCCACAGAACAACTCATTGATAACTCCGATCCTAGCCTTGTCTGTCTCACTGAGGTCATCAAATCCATCTACAATTTCAGGCAAGATATCAGTTCTGTACTGAGCCAGAATTTCATTAAATTTTTTTTCTGTACTTGCCCTGTCGCCAATTAGATTTGTAATATTGCAGAAAATTTTCTTCTCAGAACGTGTTGCATCCGAATCCCTGCTTCCACTGCTAACAACATCTTTCACCATCTCTCTAACTGTGTCAAATATGCACTGAGCTGAACCCAATGCCTGCTCTCTGAGTCCTAAATGCATTCTGCTACCATCCTGGAAAGAAATCCCTGCAGTTCCATATTTATGGCCATATTTAGTGGTCCCATCTGTGGCAAGGGTTAAATTACTTTCTTGCAACAGTTTTTCTTTCAGATATTGCAAAGAAACTTGCCTCGCTTCTAACACAAGATATTTACAAAAACTTTCCCCTGGTAATCTATCTACCTGAATACCTACCAATTTATCCAAAACTAGTCTGACTATCTGAGAAGCCTTTCGTGCACTAACGCCCATGTTAGCTACTAAATCCATATAAGCCTCTCTTACAGCATCACTATACTTGCCTTTTTCATACATGCTAATATTGTGACTCACTATCCTGTCTATCTCTATTTTCAAGCCTTCGTATTCTCCCTGCCAGAACTGTACCTCCTCATTCAGGTCCCTCACCCTATGTGCCAAATCTGCTTCAGAGTCACATTTCCTTTTATAATACGCAACCTTCTGTGATTCCTTTTTTTTGTATATCTAAGCTTTTCCAGCTGTTCTTGCAATTCATCAATACTCTTCTCTAGCTGTGCCTTTATCTTCTCTAACTCACTTTTCTCATGTTCATTCAAAATGACTGTCTGCTCACACTCCATAACTTTTTGCTTAAGTGTCCGAATTTTACTATCCCTGCGTCTAAGCCTTTTATTCACATTCCTTACACTTCCATGTCCTAACTTTTCATTTGCCTTGCTTAATTTATTTGAGAGAGCTTTAATTTCAGTTTCAGCCTTATAAAGCATAAGTCCTCTCTCTTTTTTTTTCTTGTCTAACCTAGCTCTTTCATCATCTAGTTTCCTGCATTCTTCCATTAATCTATGCACATTTTTAAACTGTGCTCCTAATTCACTAACTACCTCATTAGTGCACTTTACATCACTTAATTCACTCGTTCCTGATCTTACATCACAAGCAGAACTAGTGCTAGCTGTTTGCTGTGCATCTTCTGCAGCTGAAATTTCACTGCTCTCCTTTCTTACTAGGGGCAGAGCAAAGATCTGGCTGTCAAAATCTTCCCTTTCACTTTTTCTTAAGCGGGATTTCTTATTGATGATCCTCTGTACATACAAACTAATCACTCGCTGAAAATATTCTTTTTCCTGTTCATTTCTTAGACCTTGGTCGAAATTGTGATTTAAAATATCAAAAAGTGTCTGTTTCCTATCTGATTTTTTGGCTCCGCAAAATTTGTAGATCTCCATCATCGCTCTGTTCGTCAAGATTTTAACATCTAGTTTTTTTATTCGTTCAGATTTTAATTCTACATCTATCCCTAATTCCTCGAAGTAGCTACTGATGTATTGCTTCCCCTTACCACCAGGGCACACAAGCGTTTTCTCTGGATTCATTTTTTTTCTTTTGCAGGGTCTCTCTGATTCGCTGCGGCTCGGCACCAGAATGGTTAAAGATGGCGTCAAGTCAGGCAGCCAGAGGGGGGGAGAGGGGGGGGTCTTCCCGCCTCCATAACTAAAATGCCAAATAGGAGTGGCTTAAACGACATACACAGTCGTGTAACTGACAGTTTGAGGTAGCCTATCGTGTAGATTTCGCTTTGTTGCTGATAGGTTAAGCTTTCGAAACTCAGCCCCAAAGTCATGTGAATGATTTTTCGCCCTGTTTCATTTGTTAAACGCAATGATCACAAGCACCACCATGGTAACTGGGATGTGTAGTTTTTAATTCCGTTTGAATTATAACTGTACGTACTGTCTTCGTATTTGGCCAGGGCTTTAAAGTCACGGAAGAATTCGATCTCGGGACGTTTGCCCAGCGAAATATTAAATTTGGGAAATCTGGTTTCTGTCAAAGCGATCTGTCAAAGCGCAATGAAACCTATTACTTGATTCTTATGGATGACTGGTCCCACCAGGGATTAAAAAAAACATGCAATCGCTTATCTAAAGAAATAACAGTATAACTATGTTCATGCACAAACAGTAGCATGTTACATTATTAGTTTGGGTGTCTCCTCTTGCCAGAAAGCTCTAAATTGCATTTTGAGTGCGGTTTTACAACCCATAAATAAAGCTGATACTGTTTAGACTTTTAATTATTTTAAACTGTATTACAGCAGCACAATGCACAATGCAACGTAGATCGCTACCTTTGTCTTCTGTATAATAATGTTCACCTCTCTGTCCAGCAAATTAACAATAATAATAATAATTAACTTTATTATATATCGCGCCTTTAAAGGTGGCTCCTCAAAGCGCTTTTCAGAATAAAAACAATAACAACAATACTGTAAGGCTGGGCAAACGATTTTTTTTAAATAAATAAAAAAATAGATATAATGATGTGTTCCGGCTTAGACATTGCACGACTTTAAAACCTAAAAAACAGATTTCGAGAGTTAATAACCATTTTTTATGCACAAAAAACGGGTGATCTTTTGCAGCTGTTTCATTGTTTTAAATGAATAAGAAATTAGATTGCTCAAAAATCTAATCACTTATTCTACATAAACACAGCATAATTGCTCTCTGAAAATGCTCTTTTTCTTGTTCGTTTTGGAGACCTTGATTGAAACTGATTTGAGATGTCAAAACGGATTTATTTTCTGTGTATTTCTATGTGCGCATTTCCTACATTGCTTCGTTTGTCGAGATTTTAACTTTATATTTAGGCTCAGGATTTCAACTATAAATCATACACTAATTACTAGCAGTAAATACTGATGTTTTGCTCCCTCTTACCACAAAAATATATATGTATTGTAGCTAGAATGAACTTTTTTTCGTATGTGTCTCTACCTCCTGCGACTCGAACACGGAATGGTTAAAGACGGCGACAAGTCAGGCACCCAGAGGTGGGGGGTGCGTCTTTCAGCCTCCATAACTAAAATGCCAAATAGGAGTGGCGCAGCGCAGTTTTCATCACTCTCTGCGGGAGTGCTGGCTGTGACGAATTAAACCAGTTTCACAGGTATTTTCAAAGTAGAAGGGGGCGAGTCTTCCAGCGAAAGACACCCCCCCCTCTCCAAAACCCCTTTTTTTTGCTTAACAGTAGTACTTAAGTACAGTACAGTAAGTATAGTACTTACTTATGGTAGTACTTCTCGCGTTAAGAAAGTTTTTAACTTCCTGAAAAACAAGTAATAATTTAACAATATATGTAAATGTTTTATGATATGTCGCTGTTGTGAATGTCTGTAGAGTGTGTCTTATTTTTAGTTTTGTAGCCAAAGGGCCTTGCAGATCAGATCAGATTCCCTTCCCCCCACAGAAAGACAGACAAATGTTTTCACTGCTTATTAGTTGCTATTCACCGCGCGGCGAGCAGCTCCAAGCTGTACAATGCAAGAATTTCGTTACCCTAGGAGGTTTTGTGAAAAAGCTACAGTTGTGCCAATTGCAATAATTTTAATTTTTAAATACATTTTAGCAAAGTCATGTACCATAAAAGTATGGTAATTAAAAATCATTAATACTTTCGCTTGGGTTTAAATAAAGTCAATGTTTTCTCTTTTGGCTAGACTTGACTATTTAGCCATGAGATATACAATAGATTGTCATTGAACAACCTTATGTTTATTAATCTTCCTTGTTATGCACAGTGGGAACGATAATGTAATGAAAATTAATTTAATCACAAAGTGTTCATAAGCTGATACCCTGGATTCTCTCCAGACACAGCTGTATGAGCTCCACCAGTAAGGACAGGAGGCCCTACTGTACACAGAGAGGGGCGGTAGGGGGGAACAAGCTGCCCAGCCGTGTGGAATGCTACAGAACCCTAAACAGACAATACATACTAGCCGAATATTTGACCAAGATATCCAGACACAGCTGGATGAGCTCCAACAGTCAGGACAGGAGGCTCTACTGTACACACTGTACAAAAAAAGAATGTGGACCAGGGCAATACTTTGAGTTTACAGCTTGTCCAAGGTCATTCATTATAAATACTATTAGTAATATCTTCAGTAAAGACTTTGATGGTGACAGCTCAAACATGAGAGGTTGAGCTTTATTAGCTCCACCTTGCGGAAATTCCGGATATTATTATTTTACTTGCGGTATCATGCGGTATCATGCGGTATCATGCGGTACTATGCGAGAATATACGGTATTAATACCATAACTTGCGGTACACCGCGTCAAGCGCACCGCAAAATAAGGCGGTATCGCCTGCTTGTTTTGAATGGCTGCATCTGTATCTAGCTATACTTGGAACCAAGTTGGTGCTCTATTTGGCATCTAGGATCGGTCTTAATGATAATAATAATAATTTCTTACACTTTTAGAGTGCTTTTCTAGACACTCCACTGAAAACGCTTTACAGGTAATAGGGACTCCCCTCCACCACCATCAGCATACACCTGGATATTGCAACGGCAGCCATAGTGCACTAGAACACTCACCATACATCAGCTATCAGTGGGGAGGAGAGAACAGAGTTATGAAGCCAATTCATAGATGGGGATTATTAGGAGGTCATGATTGGTAAAGGCCAATTTGACACTGGGGTTACACCCCTAGTCTTTTTGAGAAACACCCTGGGATTTTTAATGACCACCGAATATATTACTAATAGTATTAATAATGAATGACCTTGAACAAGTTGTAAACTCAAAGTATTACCCTGGTCCACATTCTTTGTAACCGTCTTTGTAAACGAAAAGACTTTATTTTTTCATTGACATAAAGTAACACCACAGCATTTCGTTGATCTGATCACGCATTCATTTCCAATTATACAAAGTAAGTCTTGAGAATCTCCAATTCACCATGCCTTTCACATGCTCATAAAATATATTAATTTAGCGGTGGCACACGCATAAATGCCCGCGGTATGGGTTTGTACCGTGCATTTTGAATAGCTGCATCTGTATTACACAAGTTTAGTGATTTTGTAATTGGGCACAGACAAGATCCTGCAAAGTCAAGTGCTTGTGATCCAGTGGTTGAGAAATTTGATTCTTCCATTAATAAAAGCTACAGAGGTCAAACACATCATCATCACATGGAACTGAGGTCAAAAACTCTCAGCACTCTTTGCAAGTGGCCAATTAATCTTCATTGACTGGAATAAGGTCTTCAACATCCCAGAGATGGGGTGCTGGGTACATGACATTAGGTATCCCACTGGGTACATGCTGTTTGTTGAAGGCCAGATGCAGTGGGCATACAAAACATCACAAATCTCATTTAGTTCCTCCTGCAAAGATAGTTCAAAAGGTTGAGGTGGTGGTGATTAGTCACAAACATTAAACCTGAGCCTTCTTCACAAACTGAGCACATACCTTATAAGGGAGGTTTATTGGCTCCCTTAGTAATCATAACATAAATAACATCAGCAATAATCTATTCCAAATTCTGGTCTTGTGAAACATTATAACAATGTTTTCAATAGGAAACGTGTTCAAATTAGTCTATTTTCAGAGAGTAAGATAGAAGTCTGAGTCGCCGGTGATGGTTCAAACGGAAGTGGGTGGGTGATCTGAGTAATATACATTTTACTGCAGTGCTGAATAGAGATTATCTTAATTATATTAGAGGTAGATAAGCAATATTAAAGTGAAATTACAAGCACAGCTATTTATATTAAGTACATTTCCTTGTAATCAATGATAACATTCCCTCTTATAGGAGAAAAGCTATAGCTTGCAGTTGCCTAACAGTATAGGCTACATTGCACAACCTAAATAAATCTCCCTCGAACCACCACCAGAGACACAAACCTCTCCACTTTACTGTAGGTCTTTAAATGCAGATTAAGAGGCTCATTTGATGTCATGCATGAATGACCACCATAAAACAAAACTGCACAAGAGCTTTAACCAAGAAATTGCCTCTGAACAGTCCTTTGTCTTTAAGTTCTTCGAATAGCTGGATCCAGTGTTCCATACCCGTTTTTTGCATCTGGCACCACCAGCTCTCGATTCTTTGATTTGCTATGCATGCTCCTGTGATGTAACCTGCTTCACCAGCTCTGTTATCTCCATTGTTTCACTGTAAATACATCTGGATGTCTCTTATTGTCACATTCTCTTATTGTCACCCATATCAGTATGTACAAGCCACGAATAACCTCTGACCCTCTCTATTGCCTCTACAAAGAAGCCTCCAATAACCTTAGGGTTGCTGTTGGTACAGGATGCCTTCAACCAAATTATCCTATGGGAGAGAATGTGCAGGCTGGATGAGAAGAAGTGATTGGTGTTGTTTACTTTAACTGATTACTGTAAGTTTGTGATTACTGTTGTTTCTTTTAAAAGATCACTATTATTTAAATTAACTTAAAGCCATTGCATTAACATTTAAATGATCTTATAAGGGAGGGTTACTTAAATCTTTTAATCATACGTACTATACTGTAATTCATTATGCAACAATTTAGGGGTGGACTCGGTTATTTGTGACAGTTCTCTGCACTGCACCCTCACAATGTTGAGAACCTACTGTATAATCCCTGCCAGAGGTGGATTTACTAAATGCTAATTATAAGGGTGTGAATAAGTGTGACCATTGTGTTTTCTAGATTTAAATAAATCCCTTATACCAAATATCACTTTGTTTCGAGCGGTATAACAATTTCAGAAATTATTAAACAAGAAACAGTATCCAATCTGTAAACTGTTCTATTATTTGATGTTTATTTTTCCTATTTCATCAGAGGTATGAATAAATTTGGACAGCAATGTATGAAACTTGTTCTAAGAGAATTTCTGTGATTTACAGAGACATCATGGAAAGCTATTCAGTTTAGGTATATGTTTTGTGAAACTGTTAATTTGTACATTAATGGAAAAAAGTTGAAAAGCTGAGGCAATAGTTTTATTAAGAGAGAAAAAACAATAAAATTAAAGCTCATCCTGCACATACAGGAGCAATTTACATTCCAGAGAACACTTCATTTCTTTAAAAAAGGCTTTGCAAGAACAGTGAGTTGAAGACAAATTTTTGTCTTGAGACAAATGGGATATATTTAATAAGATCTAATGAAAAAAATAGTCAGATAATTCCTATTGTTTAAAAGAATATACAGTATATGAAGCTATTATGCATACTTTTCAGTCTGTTGGAAATATTTTTTCAAAACACAAGTGTAAAGGCACACAACCAATAAGCCTAAATATGTACCTCATTATGTTATGAAGTGGATTTAGACTCTTTCTCTTACTCAACATGGCTGTGGAAAGACTTCATTGGACAACATACTTCACCTGTGCTCTATTACTAACTACATGGGGAAAAAAATAAAATAAAAAGTTACGAAAGTTTCCATGTCCAAAATCAGCATTAAACCTATTTTGCTCAAATTCAAAATCCATATGTAATGGATAAATTAGTGTTTCAAAATCCATATACTGTTAAATTCTCTCTTGCTGAAAGAACTGTATTCTCTATTGGAAGAATTTGCTTCTTCCAAGAGGCATGAGGCACAATGTCTGAAGAGGCATTGTATGATTTGAAACTAAGAGACTCTTAAAATATTAAGATATAGACAAGCTGCACACACCTCATATACACATACTTAAACAAGTGATATATATATAGTTACAAATGGGGGATTACAAAACTGGTGAATTCTTAGTTCTCTGGCACAGCTTTGTTGAGAGGAGTAATAATACAGGCACACTTGGTTTAACAAATATTTATTACAATGACAAGGCACAAACTACACTACACAACATACAACACACAAAGTTATTTTATGTACAGTATTTACAGGCAAGGTGATTCAGAGGCCTAACATTCTGGTCATCCAGAAAACCTCAGACAGCTACTAAGCATTAAACTCTTAATATGCCTACAGATGCCACACAAGAGATGGGCTGCCTTCTAGCTAAATATGAAGCAACCTGCAGTTAAATCTCTCTCTCTGCACTCCAAATGCCACAAAATAAATGGGAGCCTATATCCCTGTCCATAAATTGCACCATAAGCAGGAAAGATGTTTCTAACTGAGGTATCTTTTACCAAGGAAATCCAAGTTCCCTAAAAACACAGAGTAGGTTCAAATACTTAGCTCCAGTCAAGTTTGATTTGGATGATCATGAAGTAGGGGCTCTCGCCTGGCACAAGCTTCAAGTCCCAACTCCTCCAGATGTCTCTCTCCTCTCCTTGTTGCCGCTTCTTGTCTCTTCCTCCTCTCCTTGTGCTCTTCATGTGATCTTATATTCTCTGTTTCTGTCCTGCTCCTTGCAATTATTAACCCACAACTTACCTAGGTATACTAAGATAAACTTTACAATTGTTTCTGATTAATTGACAGCCCCCCAGACCTCAGCAAACGTACTCTCTCCTTTGAAGTGTTTACTCTTCCCAATGTCGTAAACTATCTAAAATCTAAGAGACACTTCTAAGTCAACTAAAGCTATAACAATATACATTTAGAATATGTTTCTGAGACAAATTTATTATAATAATATTTTTCTTCTTTCTTCTTTTAACAGGAGATAGACTGTCTTCCTGTAAATTATAGAAGTTTGAATATGACTATGACAAATTCTTGCATTTGATACTGCAACAACATACATACCATATGGAATTCAGTTTGAGTTTTGTTGGAGGAAATGTTTAATCTGTATTCCTTTTCTTTTACATTGGAAGTATAGAAAGATATCATAATATGAAAGAACTGATTCAAGATATTAAAGAAGTGGATCATAATTTAAATTATGAATTGTAATGAATTTTGAACTGAGTGAAAGAGTTATATTTATATAATATAACAGTTCACTTTTTTGTACCTACATGATTCTTTCCTGTGCCTACATGATCACCCTAAAATGAATTACAGTAGGCTCTTTTCCCATTATAGAGATGTTTTTTTCCCCATGACTAAGATGCCACACTTTCATATATAAAACAAACAAAGCATGATTTCTTGACATGATAATACCAACATTGTGAGACAAGTTGACAATGCAATTAATATGAGCCAAAGGAGAATAATAACAGTAGTTATAAATAGAATTGCTTCATTAAAATAACAAACAATTTGCTATTTAAATCATAATATAATCTTTAAAAATCCAGAAAGTGTTTAACAATGTCATTTCCACTAAGAATATGATGATTAATTTAAACAAAACAAAATTCCTTAAATGATCAGTATTAAATGGAGTTTTTAACAAAAATTCTGGAGAAAAGTCATATCATTTGATGTTAGGGTGTGTTTGCACACAGTTCTTGCTAATAAATAAGTCTGCAAGCCTGCATATCTGCATAATGGTGGATTTGTTATTCCTTGTCACTCCACAAAGGCAAGAAGAACTGTAAACTACTCTCTCAAGTAAAGATAAGAGTTGCACAGATACTGGCCATAAACCAATTTGGCCATGAACAAAGTAGGCCTGGTGATTCTAAAGACAAGAGAAGAGATTCAGTAATACCAGAGACAAGACCATAAATCTGGGGCCATAACTTAGCAAGGAATTCAAGGAAGAATTTTTGTAAGTTGCAGTCCCAAGAAACTGAGCAAATGTACCATTTACCGTAAAATCATTCATATATACAGTATATATATATCCTTTGTTCCACAAACACCATGTTTTGCCATTCTACTGATATTAATGAAGAAATCACAGAGTTATACCCAAAAAAAGACAACCAACAGCATTAAACCTCGAGAAACAAGGGACGTCTAAGCAAATGCCCGTAGATATAATTTGTGTGGCCTTAAATTAATGAGCAATTTATAATAAAACAGATGAAACAGAATTTTGATTGCACAAAGCATTATTGAGAGGATTTAGGATTTCGAAAACAGATTTATCTGATCCATCCACATCGATTGAGTGTCCAAGTTAGGAAAACTGAGTCATCCTTCTAGTAACGAAATGGGATACAACCCCCTCCCATTGCTTGTTTAGCAAATCAGAATTTTCATACAATAAAATAGCATCCTTCATTCCTTATTGATAAAAGACTGTATGAAGTACTGGCTGTATTGCCAGATTACAAATTTTACTTTCCCTTTTGAAAGTGTTAACCCCAAATATTAAATGAAAATACAACCTAAGGCATCATCATTATTTCTGGAAGAAGTGGACTTGCTTGTTTGGTGTCAAAAGAATTACATAAGTAATACAGAATTCTAATTATCAACCTTGTATGGATTACTCAGAAGAATACTGGGCATTTTATCCTGTCTCTCCTGATAGAAACAATAAAAATTCCTGAAGGAGAGATATGCAAATCACAGATTTGAATTGGCTAACCAGAACCCTAGCAGACAAGACATTAGAATGTCTTTGTCTGAGGCTAATAGGGCAAGTCAAGAACCACACCTTGGAAGTTAGGAACATACTAAGCTCTCTCATTTGCTCTATATTTTAGCATCTTGCACTTTTCTAATCCTTTGTTTTAGTCCATTTCCTCATCTCTTTCCATAAGCCTTTGTTTGTGTTAATGTTATTTCTAATAAACTCACAAATTTTAATTAACCGAAGCAGTCCTGATTTCATGCAGATCAGCCTCACTGCTATCTTGAATTCCGGTAGTTAAGCATTGTGTTAATTATCACATTCATCTGGCCATTTACAGAGGACATGGTCATATAAGAGTTGGTGTGGTGATTATCACTAGATCACATGACCTTTTTTATACCTGCTCTTGGTGTTTCAGAACCCCAAGACACGTGGTTTGGGTCTTGCAGTCCGAAGAGCTTACAACACGGTCTAAGGTTTAGTCACATCTGCTAAACCTTGCCAGTCCCTCTCTCCCTCATCTCAGTGGTGCTGGATACAGAGAGGCCATTCCATGTGGTTCAGATTTAAGGTGTCTTTCTTTCTGATAGAGTTTCCTGATAAGGAACAACTCCCAAGGCTGAGATTCTCCAGCCACCCTAATGAATGGTTATTTCTGGCGCCTTACTGTCTGAGAGATTCCAAGGGAGAGTCTCATCCCAAGGTTTACAACCCTAAGGTCAGAGAACATCGTTACTCATCCTCCACCTTGATCAGCCAATCAGGAACTGGTAGGGCAGGACAACCCCACGTGCCCGCGGAACATTCAACCAATGAACGACCGTAGTTCCTCCAGATAAAACAGGCAGCACAGGGCCCAGAAGATGCCCCTCCTGGACATTCTCAGACTCATCTCGGACAATCACGTAATGGCCAGTGTGTCCGAGTGCCAGGGCTTTACTTTGTTCTAAGAGTCAAGACTGGAGGTTGCCCGCGTGTAACCAAAGGATCTGCCCGAGGTTAGCCCAGCAGCAAGCCTTGTGAACCGCCGGTAATCCCCCGTGAATGCTCGCCTGATCAATGAGTGAACTACAGTTGGAAGTGTTGACAGCTAAATCTCAGTATTAAGGACTAGCACTACATCGGGAACGAACCGGTCTTCTTCCCATCTAAAGAGTGTGACTTGATTGGACCCGCAGTCACTTTTCATGTGCACGAACTCTGGTAGTTCAGCCAGGACTAACTAGCCAGTCTTTAGAGTGCCACTGCCAACGCGCCGCAGCAGGAATCTCTCCCTCCTTCTCCCATACCCCCAGCAGCACCAGGCTGGCACCGGGCCAGAGGACGCCGATTGGATGTAGCAACAGTCTGTTGCTGTTCCCTTGTGTCCGGGAGAGATCTGAATCCACATAGATTGGATGAGTATTCAACAGTATTAATAAATGCATTGTTGTGTATTAGTATCCGTGTGTGTGCGTTGCTGAGTTATTCCGCAAGGCCGGTTTTCTAATAGCCATCAAAGAATCATTTTGTGACTTACTGCTACAGTTAATAATTGTCCCAGTAAATCCACAAAACCCCTACAATGTACATGATTGACTGGAGGTTCAGGTAACCCTCCAAAACCATCTGATCTACAACTGCAACCAAGTTCTCCTTCACCTCTACTGCTCTAATTTATAATCCTCCATGATATCAGTTCTCAAAAAGTTATAAAAAAACAAATAAGCTCTCTCTCCTTTCTATTTGTCATTTTGAACCCTCTTCCACCCCATCTCCAGCTTTGCAGCTACTTCTTGGTTGACTCCTCACACTGAATGTGAGACTTACTCTTACAACTATATCACCATATAACTCTTATAACTTATAATCTTATAACCATCTTTTTCATACAACTTAGGATAGACAAATGCTTACCAAGCTTATCTTCATTAATATTTCTGAATGCATTTTCTTACTGAATGCAATTTTTCCTCATGGGAAATTCTGTTTTATATTGTTACAAATGGGGGGTTACAAAACTGAAGAAAGTCAGGAATTGACTGAGTGGCTTAGTCAAGAACTAAAGTAAATAATCATATCCCCCAACTTGTAAGGACTTCTCCAAGAATATACCTGAGTTTTTGGTATAATTAGAGGTATGTGATTGTTTTGTGCTCTGGCACAGCTTTGGTGAAAAGAGTAATAATTCAGACAAACTTGGTCAAACAAATATTTATTAACAATGACCATGGCACACACTACACTATACACAACAAAAACATACAACACAAGTTTTTTATGTACAAGTTTACAGACAAGGCATTTCAAAAACCTATATCTGGACCACCCGAAATACCCCAGAGTGCTACCAAGTATTCACCAAAATAAGAGATGTCTTCTAAACTAAATAAAATACATCCTATGATTAAATCTCTATTTGCAAACATGGCCTCAAAATAAATTGTAGCCTATCTCCCTATTCTAAAAACTCACTGAGGAAGAAAGGCCATTTTAAATTGAAATATTCTTCACTCAGTAAACCCAAGGTCCCTGTAAACACAGAACAGCACACTTAATTTAGTAAGGTTCAAATACTTAAAGTAGCTCCAATCAGGTCTTTTCAGATTATCTTGAATGAGGAACTCTCACCAGGCACAAACTTCAAGTTCTCCTCCTGTCTACTCTCTTGTGGTCTGCCCTCTGATTTTTCTCCTCTTTTTCTTTGTATTGATCTGATCTCATCTGGTGGCTTTCTGGAGTGTTGTCTGACACTCAATTATATAATTAACTAAAGTAAACCAAAAGATTATTTTGACCAGTGTGTCTCACACCCGGCACAATTAAATAGACATTCCTTGGTTTGAAGCTCTAGGTTGTGGAAATACTGACACTAGTTAGGCATTACCCATTTTGTCTGGATTCCTAGAGAGATCTCCAATATCGTCTACCTCAGCCTGTTACTATTTTATGAAACCATATTTTAACAAAAGAAAACTCTTCACGTAATTGTTAAAAAAACGAATAGTAGGTGGTTGATAAAAATATGAACATTGTGTTGGGTATTTTTTACAATGAAGAGGCACAGCACATAAGATTATTCCTATTACAACAATAATCAATTTAAACATTTATGTTCAACAAAAATTCTTCTGCCACTAGTGACCATAGTAACACTATGGTGCTTAAAATATGGCACTGTACACAATAAATCACTTACTCAAGCTTATTCCTTGCTGTAAACAATTATGTTTATTCACCCTTTACTGTATGACAACAAATAAAACAAGATGTATTTATGCAATTTCGCTCACGAGATCCATAAAGTATCTATCTATGAAAGTTCATTACCAATTTCCAAAAGGAACACTAATAATGATTTTTGTACTGTTTTATTTTACTTATTTATAGAAATTATATGTTTCTGTTATTTAAAACGATGGCATGGCCGAGATAATCACAATAATACTTTACAGAGGCTAAAGCACATAAAGAAAAGAACAAGCGATAGAAATACCAAAACATGCAAATAAAAATGAGTCTTTATATTTGGTTTTTACACCATTATACCGGGTCTGGTGTTTACTTTCATGAATGGTAACTGGGAGACCTGATCTCACATCTGCTCCACCCTTTAGCTAGCCCAGTACAGACTGACTGGTTTGTTCTCTCAGGGAGAAGAGCTTGTTATATCACAAGCTCTGTTCAGCTGTGGTCACATAGCAACGTGTACCTCTCTAATGAGAGCTCTATCTCCCAGGGATCTTACACCCTGGATGCCACTTCAAGAGAAATACACTATATTCAAATTTGCCAACTGACAAAAAGGCAATGTAAAATTTTTCCACACCAGTTCAACATCTCAACATACTGTACATGTTGAACATTTCTTCATAAGCTAAGTTTGGACTTATTGTTCAACTGCACAGAAAATATGCAAACTTTTGATCTAAGATGCAAAAGTAACCATATTGTATGTGCCTCGTCTTATTCATATTCTATTTTGGGTGATGTTTATGCAACTTAATTTTTTATATTGTCTTTTCATGTTTTTAAGTAGGAGACTAAAGCAGACTGTGATTTGCTTGATTTACATAAGGAATTGTTGCTTGTTAGCATTTACCTAAAAGCCTTTCACCTTCCTACTGTTTCATTAAAGATAATCCACGTGTCATCATAATGTAAATAAAGCCCTGATCTGCAGATTGAATAGGCTTATTTTTAATTGATGGTAGGATTAAGCCTATAATTCTTTAAATACAAACACAGCAAAGTTTTTTTTCATATTCTAAATGCTGACACCTACATTGTTATTTTTTTAATCAGTAAATAAAGCTTATATTCTATTAGTTTTCTATATATTGTGTATTATTATTATTATTATTATTATTATTATTATTATTATTATTATTATTATCACCATCATGTAGGTAGGGAATATTTAATTATAGTGAAAAAATAAAAATGGAATTCTGAGCAGAGTGCAGCATCAATTTTACACATTTTGACTGAGTAGGTGGAATTATTTTTCATCTCCCAAGCAATATTTTTAGAAGATGCTGATAAAATTTGTGATTGCAGAAAAACATTTCTTTATGTTTTGACCTTTACTTACTTGGATTGAGGGAAACCACCTGGACTTGCCACTCCCTGATAACCGAAGGGATTGCAGCACTGGCAATGGAGCTGAATTGCGGGAAGTATATTTGCACAATTAACACTGGAAAACAGTGGTTTAGAGCAATGGTTCTCAACACTTGTACTGGGAAGTGTCTGCTAGTTCTTCATTTTAGCTAAGATCGAATTTCCCCATTGCTTATTAATGACTTTAATTGATCTGTTGGGTCATTTAAACTTTTGGTTAACTTGTTTCTGCGCTCAGTCCTGGCAATATATCAAATACTCCCACAATAACCTTTTTTTTTTAAGAACCTCAATTGATTACAATACAGACAACACACTTGAATGAGGGGAGTCCTGAAACTCAGAAATTGGTACAGGTTTGATACCGATTACAAATCCAATTTGACCTTTCACAAGCTGGAAGCAAATTGAAAAATATGCCCCATAAAAAAAGAAGAAATCAATTAGCATGTGATTAAGAATTCAGCAGGAGTACAACCCAAAAGACACAGTGGTCTCACATGACAAAGTCTGAGTGTCACTGGTCTTCAGGCTCATATTTATTCTCTATTTGTACTAGTTAGTGAATGACAGAGACTAGAGTTGTCTTGTTCCTGTCTCACTATGAAAGCCATTTAATGATAATTTCAAATATTTGAAAGAAATTCAAACCTGAAAATTAAAATTAAATATTTAGCAATATCATTAACTTTTGTCTCAGTGAAGACAAATAATAAAAGAAATGGGACACGAGCTACCCCAGACAGATAAGAAGCTATATTACACACAAAATTAAATTATAATTGCAGAATTACAGACCTTAGTTGCTTCATGGAGCGACCATGTACACCAATTCGACACCATTTCCATGCCAATAGGTTCTTTGGAAGGGCTGACAGAAAAAAAAAAAAGCTTTATTGAGAACAAATGTAAATGTCTGGATTTTGTTAAAGTGCACTGGCACTTAAATTACAACTGGGGCTAAGGTCAGGTGAGACATAAACATAGTTCTTTGACCATATTTACCAGTGATGGGTTTGGCATCAAAAGAAGTATGTAGTAAAAAACATTCTTCCTACTATAAAATATAGCTATAGGTGACTATGAAGTGTCTCTTAGAGTTTAGATAAAGTTTGTGACACCTAGCAGAGTAAACACTTATAACTTCAAAGCAGAGGGGATGACTGTTGAGATGTGGGGAGTCCCCTGATCAAAAACAATTGTAAGTTTACCTTGGTATACCTAGGTAATTAAGTAATAGGTTAATGACTGTCAATGAGCAGTAAAGAAACACTCCAAATAAGATTACATTAAGACCACTGTCACGATCGTCATCCCTCCTCTTAAGGGCACTCTGACCCTTTTGTATTTTAGTTTATTACATGCACCTGGCCCCTGTTTTGCCCGCTATTATTTAAGCCTTGTGCTCCTGCTATTCCTCTCTCAGCATTGGAAGATGGACACCACAAGGCTTGCCTATTCCCTCGCGGGTAGCCCGAGGTAGCGCCTGGCCTCATTATCCTGTTTTTTACTCCCTGTTCCTGTTCTGGATCTTGTTCCAGATTTAACCTTGTCAGTCTCGGATGGTTCTCCATCACCTGGACCCTGGACTGTGCCCCGGTTTCCCTTTTTGGATTGTTTGGACTCGCCTGTGCCATGCCTCACAAGAATTGGACCACCATCGTCAAGCCCTCCTGTCTGTCATCCCATCCTGATCCTCATTGTGTTTCCCCTGTTGTCCTTTTTCAGTTACTTCCGGATTATACCCTCTGCATAGGGTCCTAAACTGCGCACTTCACGGGAGCCTGGACCGGCACTTGTGACAACCACAGGGAGAGAACAAGAAGGAGAGGAGAAGGAAGACAGAGAAATAAGGTCAGACCACAAGAAAGGAGTCAGGAGGAGATGGAACTTGAAACCCTACTTCATGATTATCCAAATTAAAATGTTGACTGGAGCTAAGTATTTGAACCTTGCTAGAGAGAGCCCACTATTTTGTACTTTTAGGGAACTTGGGTTCCCTGGGTAAAAGATACCTTGGTTAGAGATGTCTTTTCTGATTAGCAAGGCAAGTACCACAAGCATACTTCAAAATCCACAAAATAAATGGTCCATAAAATCAACATTTTCCAATGGTAATCTCACAGGATTTGAATTTGAAACTGGTGGTTTGAAATTAAGAGGTCAGTACATAAGTGCAGACAAGGACATCAAGGATCTTGAAAGATTTTGTATGAAATAATGGTACAGTATTTGATTGTCCCAATGTGTTATTTAAGCACATAAAACATAATGGAAAAAGGCTTAGTGCTGCTATCCTTAAAAGGATACAAACTACCAAAAACATGGGTGCCAATAATTGTAACACCTAATTGTTGGAAAATAACATTATTATTTCTTCAAATGACTTACCATCTAATTTTTAACATAATTTACTATTTCATTAAATGAATTCTTAAAGCAAAAGACTTGAGAACAAGTTCTGGCCATTAGTATATAATGCAAGCATGAACATGGATGTTCCTTTATTGGAACATTTATTTGGATGAATATGTAATCTCATGTTGAGACCCCATAGAGGAACAGTATTGCTCAATTGTTTTTATCTCTGTCAATGCATTTTTAGCTTTATAGACCACTAAAATAGAATTTTAAGTGCAGGTATTAGTCCCTTTAGTTGGTCATTAATTTTCACTGAAATTGGCTATTTTGAGCACTCTTTGACCCTTTATAACTCTTTGAATTTAACATTGTTTTTCAAAGCAGGTATTGGAGCATACAGTGAAGTGGGACATGTATATATCTCACTTATCCAACATCACAGTATCACCACTTCAGCACATTGTGAGAGGTGTTGATGGGGTCTGTTAATTTAGCCTCAAACAAAAGTTATACTAAGATGCCATAAAGCTGACTTGCTTTAGCAGCCCCAGTGGCTTAACACTACATAATAAAAGACAGGAACAACACCCACAAACAGGATAAACCAGACCAATGTCTGCTGCATATCAAAGGACAAAACCTAGAACAAGAGAGAGTAGGACAAGAAGTTGTTACATATCAAAGAACAGGACAAGCACTCAGATTGTGAAACAGACTTTCTTCTGACCATATATAAGAGCTGGGAAACCTTTGCAGTTCATCTGTTCTGCGGGGCAGACCCAACGCGCATTGATGTCATTATTGAGCTCAATAAAACAACTGAATCCACGCAAGACTGTGTCCTGCTCCTTTGATGAAGGATTTCCCACAACATACAGTATGTAGTGATTATTATGGTGGAGAGGTTGAGAGTTTGTCATATGTGAAAGAGTAACACTTGGAAGCATATTGTAAGTAGGTTTCTAAAGTAGAACCCAACCCAAATAGAACAAACTAAGACATATAATATACAGATGCAGCCATTCAAAATGCGCGGGCGATACCGCATTATTTTGCTGTGCGCTTTACGCAGTCTACTGCGAGTTACCGGTAAATACCGCTAGTTACCGTAAATTCTCCTATAATACCGCAAGCAAAATAATAGTATCCGGAATTTCCGCAAGGTGGAGCTAATAAAGCTCAACCTCTCATGTTTGAGCTGTCACCATCAAAGTCTTTAACGAAGATATTACTAATAATATTAATAATGAATGACCTGTAAACTCAAAGTATTGCCCTGGTCCACATTATTTTTTTCATTGACCGTCTTTGTAAAAGTAACACCACAGCATTTCGCAATCACGCATTTGTTTCCAATCATGCAAAGTACAGTAATTTTTGAGAATCGATTCACCATGCCATTCACATGCTCATAAAAGAGATTGATTTAGGAACATAAACATATTACCGTATGCAAACTGTACTGTATACAGTATGTAGATGTTTATTTAATGTCTTAACTGTGCCCGTTTAAGTATTGAATATTTATATGGAATTTTACCACTGAAGGGAAATCTTAGTACCTGAACATAAAAAGAATAGGAGCATACTGTAACGCGTGTGAAGGCCATAAATGATATTAATTTTGGAACTTAAACATACAGTATATGGCTGGTCTCGGTACTTTAAAGAAAACATACATACCAGTATTCCATTTCTCCCTAAACATTTTAAGCATCGAAGTCTTTAACTAACGTGATACCAGAGTCAACAAGCATACTTTTAGAATTTGATTAAAAGGGAATATAATATGGAGTCGGGTATCTAAAGAAATTAATAACGATATAATTATATTCATGTTGCAAAAAAACTGCAACGGACATTAAAACTCCCTTGCTTTTAACAGAGCGTTCCATAATTTCTAACTATGAAAATTATTTAAACTGAGACACTTATCATTCAACCAGAGCTCGAAATATCACAAGGATCCCCAAGAGCACAGCAAAGACTGTATTAAAAGAATCGCGTTTCTAAAGAAATTAATAAGATATAATTATATTTGTGTACTGCGACAGGGCTGTGTAGGGCTGTTTCGCCTCTCTCTTCATGCAACTTCCTTTGTAGCCCACTGGTCTACATGCCTGATTACCAACTCATGGGTTTTGTGTTCAAATCCAGCTGGCGCTGTGACTTTTCTTTTAACAAACATTTCTTCGAAAAAATAGAATAGCAATATTATGGACAATCAATTGACTTTTATATTTCAAATTATCACAACATGATCGAATGTAAGTCATTTTTGATAACAATGAATAGTCACCTTCTTCCCTTATGACAACGGTCCCTGCTTCTGCTTCCTGCTTCTATTGTGTGTGTGTGTGTGGGGGGGGATCCCTTCAGATCTCCCTTCAAATTTAAAAGGTTATTAATCATATCTTCGGTGTCGCATCTTACCAGTGCAGCTGATCTTTTGCTGCCTGGGTGGGTCAACTATCACAAAGCTTTAGAGAACCTAACATTTCTATTTTCAACAAATTATAAATTTGTAATAGAGTAAATTTTTATAGAGAAATGGAGGCTGGACAGTATGCGTTACAATATAAACATTTGTATTGATTTAAATCGTGTTTTGATTTAAATCGCAAACGCGTGTTTAATTATATGTGGTTTTTTTAATCATAATCAGACTAATGCAACATAAATTGATACAGTATCTTTGTCTTCTAAGTATCTTAATAAACATTCAGCATAGCTTTCTACCCGTTTAGATTTATTTTTCTTGGGATTTTGGGATCAAACGTGGAAGGATTAGATTGTAATCGTTTTTATTTTTCAAATACGTTTTAGAAAAATGTAATCTATACCTGCCCAGACTGTACACCTTCCTAAACCCCGCCCTGACCACTTTCACTCCTGTCCTGCTCTTCCCCGCGCACCCCAGCCGGGCGCTCTTCGGCCTCTGCCCGGGACGAATGTATATTTAGATATTTACACCCGGCGCGGCAACTTAGTTTTTTAAATTAGTCAAGCAATATGAAGCATCTCCTTTTACTTTTAAGTCCCTTAAATACATTGAGCACAGCTTTCTCACCACTTAGATTACTTTTTGATACCATCCTTACACAAAGCAGAAACTTTCCGATGACATACAGTACAAGTGGAAAGATTACAGATTTTAATCATCTTTAATTTTGTTACGTTATACGTTTTAGGAACGTTTAATCTATACAAACACCACAAAACTATTCTCGATTGTATTTCTGAATGTTATGTTACACCTACAGTAGTTCACTGCTTTAAATACATCGAATTAAGAAAGTTAGGTGTAGCACTTTAGATCTTTTTTTCTGAACCAGGGAAAATCTGATCATGTTTCTCTATAACAATAATAAAAAACTTAATTTTACATATCACCTTTAAAAGTGGTATCTCAAAGCAATACAGTAGATGTAAACCACAGATTACAAAGTAAATACCCAGACAAACACAAAAGCGTTTTTAATAAAATGCTTTTATTCATTCAGCAGAGAGAGAGAGAGACATCCAGCAGAGAGAGACACACACACAGGTTTTCATTGACAAAAAGTAATTGTTTTTTTTACATTCCTCTTGTCTAACAGGAATGTTTTGTTTGTGGACAGACTGTCTTTCTCAGACTCACAGTCCCGAATGTCCCCCGCCCCGGTCAACAATCATAGGAAGAACACGAAATAGCCTGTTAATAAAATTGTTACAATTTTGTTCGGTCAGTTCTTCCTCCCAGAATTTATAGATCGCATCGATCAGTTCCTGCTTATTGACGGGCTTAGCAGTTTTTCCGAACATATTCTTTCAGCGAATGCCAAACCATCTCTATCGGATTTAGATCTGGGGATTCGGCTGGAGTTTTCACCCAGTTCACTCCTTCTGCTACAAGCCTCGCCCTTGCTGCTGTGTGTTTCGGATCGTTGTCTTGAAAGAGATGGTGCCTTGATCTAAAGTGCTCCCTGATATATGGGGCGGCATGCTGTGCGACCACGACTTCCTCGAAGAATTCACGGTCCATAATTTCTTCGAAAATAAGAAGTGGTCCCGGGCCTCTTCTAGATATACCCCCCCAGACGTGAACGTTCAGTGGATGTTCGGGCTTTGTCTTGTCCACATATCTCCCCTTTTTGCAAAATGACATTGTTGAAATCTGTTCCAGAGCCACTGTTGTTTCGTCGGTGAAAAGTACATCCTGAAATGCCTCCCCCTGTTCAATCCATTGGAGCGCTTGTTTGAGTCTTTCCTCTTTGTTTTTTAGCCTTATCATGGGGCATGTGTTGGTTTTTCTGTATCTCCATCCAAGCCTCCTGCGCACTCTTCTTATCGATGTCGGACTAACGGTCACACCGAGGTCAGCCCATAGCCGTCTTTGGACTTGCATCGCCGGTAGCTCATCATTTTCATCAGTCAGTTTGTTGATAGCTCGCACAATAGGACTTGAAAAAAAAAGAGATCAACAGTTCATTTTAAAAATAATGTGCATAGTTGTATTTACATGCAAGAAAAGTATTTTTAGAAAGTTATTTACCTTTGAATCATCCTCAGTTTAGATTCTCTTTGCCTCCTCTCCCCTTTATAATGTCGTCTCACTGTGCTTTCAGAAACGAAGATGTCCATCGAAGCCAAATTCTGTACAATGTCCCGTGTTGACTTCCCGTTTCTTTTCATCTTTATTATTTGGTGTGAGAGAGTCTTCGTGATTTTGGCCATTGTCCGTCTCCTTACCAAAGCGATACAGTGGTGCAGCTTGAATTCTGTACCTATATACTGTATGGTATGGTACAGATAAAACTTACACCATACCGATGAGCTAATACCAGGACACCAGGAAATGTGTCTGATGCATTAGCAAGTTAAAACAATTGCGTCAAAAACCTGGGCATAACAGCTGTCCCTTTTTCTGATCACTCGCTCTCCGGATACACGTCTCACCTGTCCTGTTCTTTGTTTTCCTAATTTGCTGATTATGCCTGCTGTGATCCACTCCTACCCTCACACCTAAAGAAGACTATTTAAAATTTCTTGGCGCGGTTCATTGTGTAATTAACCCTTGTATGTGCTGTCCTTAAGGTGATATCACATAAAGGTTATACTGCTATTTAATTGGATACGTGATTAAAAAAAATATTAAATTTTTTTGAATCCCCAGCGAAACACATTCCATAAGAATCAGCGCTTTTATATATCGCCTTTAAAGGTGGCTTCTCAAAACGCTTTATAGGATAAAAACAACAATAACAGCAACAACAACAATATTGTATTTCATTGCACTTTGACAGAGCATCCTTAAATCTACTGTTCTCTCTTTACTACTTGTTTGGAGTGACTGAGCTCTGCTCTGTACCACACAATGATCACCCCAGAGTCTCTGTCCCGAGTGATTTGGGATTTTTTGACAGAGGGCAAAAAACTCTCTCTCGCTTGCCCTCCCCCCCTGTGTATTGTCTGTTTTTTTGTGCTGTCCTTTGACAAAACAAGGCTCGCCAGATAATGTGAATCGAAACCTGTTTTTCTAGCTTTTAAAGTCGTGCAATGTGTAAGCGGGAACACATCATTATATCTTACATATGAAAAATACATAATATAGCTCCCAAACAAACGCAAACGTGTTTTTAATAAGATGCTTTTATTCACTCATAATCCGACAATTTCAAGAAGACTAAGGAAGGACTAAGGGAATTGTCATCTGTTGTTGAAGCTCTGTGAGCTTGGTGACTTTGAGACCACTTGTTATCCCAGGTTGTTTGAATCATCACAATTCAAATAGAGAAAAAAGAGCTGACTGACAAGATTTAAGATGTGGCTGTCAATGTTGGATTAAAAAAAAACACATTGCCCGATGTTTGTTTCCATAAGAATCAGCGCTTTTATATATCGCCTTTAAAGGTGGCTTCTCAAAACGCTTTACAGGATAAAAACAACAATAACAACAACAACAACAATATTGTATTTCATTGCACTTTGACAGATCGTCCTTAAATCAATTGTTGACTTTTCTCTCTTTACTACTGTACTTGTTAGGATTGACTGAGCTCCGCTCTGTACCACACAATGATCCCCCAAGAGTCTCTGCCCCGGATGATTTGGGTTTTTTTGACAGAGGGTAAAAAACTCTCTCTCTCGCTTGCCCTCCCCCCGTGTATTGTCTGTTTTTTTTGTGCTGTCCTTTGACAAAACAAGGCTCGCCAGATAATGTGAATTGAAACCTGTTTTTCTAGCTTTTAAAGTCGTGCAATGTGTAAGCGGGAACACATCATTATATCTTACATATGAAAAATACATAATATTGCTCCCGAACAAACGCAAACGTGTTTTTAATAAGATGCTTTTATTCACTCATAATCCGACAATTTCAGGAAGACTAAGGAAGGACTAAGGGAATTGGCATCTGTTGTTGAAGCTCTGTTAGCCCGAAGTTTGTTGCATTGCTTGAAAAATAACTTTATTTCGAGAGACTGGATAAGTAATTCAAGTGTTTATTTTTTAACTTCCTGAAAAACAACTAATAATTTAACTATATGTGCAAACGTTTTATGATATGTCACTGTTGTGAATGTCTGTGGACATGTGCTGGCTGGACAGGTGGCTCTACTGTACACAGAGAGAGGCGGGAGGGTGGGACAAGCCGATACATACTCTTAGAGTTTGATTAATAGGGAATATAATACAAAAATATAGTACTAAAAATAAGATACACTCTACAGACATTCACAACGGCGACTGTCAGAAGATAGGACACAGGGGCTCAGACACCCGCTGAATGGAAAGGGGCACTTTAATGTTCTGTATGGCTAATACTAAACCCAATACTTCAATACTTTAATATTCTTTTCTGTATGTTTAACAATAGTGGGTACTGGCCTAATTCGTCCCTGCTCCCATTGTTAGGTGTTAATGTGTTGTTAAGTGTGAATTTGTACCTGTTTCCCTGAGGTCTGGCTTTTTTTCTGGAAAACCATAACTCTGGTCTTGTCCAGATTGACTGTAAGTGCCCAGGTCTGACAGTCCTGCTCCAGCAGTGCCAGGTTCTGGTGCAGCCTCTGTTCTGTGGGCGACAGCAGGACCAGGTCATCTGCAAAGAGCAGGAACTTGATTTCCATAATTAATGCAGATCAGTAAATCAAGGGACAAAACAATTATTGCGCCCGGCTCCTCAATGGGCTTTGATGTGCTAATGCGTTGGTTTAACAGTCCAGGTGTGGCAAGCCTCTAATGTCTCCCGACTTCGGCAAAAGGAACCTGCCTTTCATTGGAAGACAATGAACACATTCTAGCCGTACATGTGAATATAGCATAAATACACCAAGGGATTGGGTGAGCTCCCATCACAAAAAAAAACTGCGAACCTGCACTTCAGCGACCACAGTACAGTATGGAGACCAAGACCTTTTACGGGAAGAGACGGGGTGCTTCTGCCACCCCAGCTTTCAAAGAGCGAAAGGTAAGCAAATACAGCAGACTTCATCTGAAATATGCGATTATAGCGCATATTACAAGGTATTATTGCCGTTTTGAATTTTAAATTCAATTATAAATATTTCTTCTAGCCCGTTCTTCAAGAAAACACCGCACAGGCGAAAAGATCTTCTACCACCAGCACAGTAAAAAAGAAAGCAGTAAGACGGAAAAAAAGAAAGTTTATTTTGACGTCTGTTCCGCGACTGATGAATACTACTGTGTGACTTTATTTCTTACATGAATTATGTTATTTTGCCACAGGCCGTGGGTCTCTGCTCTCGGCCACTGGCCAGGGTGCCAACCTGTAGAAGCACCACCTGTGTGGAGACTTTTCGGCAGCAGCGGGAGCAGTACAACGCATTACTGGGGAGGATTGGGAGGCTAGAGACACTCCTGAAAATGCAGAGGAAGGAGACAGTATGTTCCGGCAGTCAAACAGTTGAGCAGCTGTCTCCCGATAAGTGCCTCTCCCCGCCACGCAGGTTGCAATGCCTGGCGGAAGCTCTGCCCCCAGCAGAGCACACACCACCTCAGGACACTCCATCCCGGCCTCTCCGCTCACCACCGCGCAGGAACTGGTTGATGCTGTCCCCGCCGTCTATCTCCCCTCAGGAAGCACCGTTTACAGAGCGGAATTTACAGACGCCAGTGGGACGAATAATTCTCCCAGATATCCAACTGTTACCTATCACTCAAGAGAAGGAGTGGGGGTTGTACTTGCAGTGCATCGGCATAGACGGGAAAGCAAGAGCCGACCACTACGCCGCCCTCGTGTTTCGAAATCTTGTGACTTTTGAAATTTACTGGGGGTGGACCACGTCTGTAAATTTCGATGGGTCCAGAGGTAAAAGTGCCTTGCCTTGCAATCTCCGGGAAACCATTAGTAGCGCAGTGAATCGGAGATTCTCAACCCTTACTTCGTGCGACTGGAAAAGGATTTGTGATCGGATCAACAAAATGCTTCGTAGAAGGAGGCGCTCTTTTCCTCTAGTCTAACAGTCTGTCCACATACAAAACATTCCTGTTAGACAAGAGGAATGTAAAAAAACAATTACTTTTTGTCAATGAAAACCGGTGTGTGTGTCTCTCTCTGCTGGATGTCCCTCTCACTCTCTGCTGAATGAATAAAAGCATTTTATTAAAAACGCGTTTGCGTTTGTCTGGTATTTACTTTGGTCCTTTTAACTGTTTTTCCATCTACTGTATTGCTTTGAGATGCCACTTTTAAAGGTGATATGTAAAATAATGTTTTTTATTATTGTTATAGAGAAACATGATCAGATTTTCCCCGGTTCAGAAAAAAAGATCTAAAGTATACTAGTTTGTCACTCTTCTCATCCCCTCTCTGCTAAATGGCTTTTGAATAGAGAGAAGTGAAACAGCTCTACACAGCCCTGTCGCAGTACACAAATATAATTATATCTTATTCATTTCTTTAGATACGTGATTCTTTTAATACAGTCTTTGCTGTGCTCTTGAGGGTCCTTGTGATATTTAGAGCTCTGGTTGAATGATAAGTGTCGCAGTTTAAATAATTTTCGTAGTTAGAAATTGTGAAACGCTCTGTTAAAAGCAAGGGAGTTTTTATGTCCGTTGCAGTAAAAGAAAATGCCTGACAAAGTAGGGCTTGGACAGATTCCAAGTGCATTTTTGCAATTTACGTTGTATTGTCCATTGTGCTGCTGTAATACAGTTTAAAATAATTCAAAGTCTAAACTGTATCAGCTTTATTTATGGGTTGCAATTTAGAAAAAGTCAAAAACCGCACTCAAAATGCAATTTAGAGCTTTCTGGCAAGAGGAGACACCCAAATTAATAATGTAACATGCCACTGTTTGTGCATGAACAAAGTTATACTGCTATTTCCTTAGATATGCAATTAAAAAAAAAAAAGAAAATGTTTGAATCCCCGGCGGAACACATTCCATAAGAATCAGCGCTTTTATATATCGCCTTTAAAGGTGGCTTCTCAAAACGCTTTACAGGATAAAAACAACAATAACAGCAACAACAACAATATTGTATTTCATTGCTCTTTGAAAACCAAGTAATAACTTAACTATATGTGCAAATGTTTTATGATATGTCGCTGTTGTGAATGTCTGTGGAGTGTATCTTATTTGCCTGTCTGTCCTGGCTCTCTCGCTCGCCCTCCCCCCTCTCTCCCTCAATTCAATTCAATTCAAGGTGCTTTATTAGCATGACAGATGGGTACAATCAGTGTTGGGTATTTACTTTGCTTTAAATTCCACTTTTAAAGGTGATATATAAAATCAAGGCTTTAACTTGCTTTAACTCCGCAAGTCTGAGTTCTCATGTCTGTCCTATCCGAACCCGAAAGTATTACAATATGTATCTTTATAGCAGGTGGTGTACAACTTTTTAGCATAGATTACACTTTTTTTAAATGTACTTAAAAAATAAAAACGATTACAATCTAATATTTCCACATTTGATCCCAAGATCCCAAGAAAAATAAATCTAAACGGGGAGAAAGTTATGCTGAAAGTTTATTAAGATACTTAGAAGACAAAGATATCAATTTATGTTGCATTTGTCTGATTGTGAATCAAAAAACACATATATTTAAACACGCGTTTACGATTTAAATCAAAACGCGATTTAAATAAATATAAATGTTTATATTGTAACGCATAGGTGACTATTCATTGTTATTAAAATGACTTAAATTCGATCATGTTGTGATATTTAGAAATATTAATTTGTTTGGTGCGAGTGAGGTTTTATTTCATCTCTGACCAAGGGAAACGTTTCATTTTTTCAAAGAAATGTTTGTTAATAAAGAAGTCATGGTTCCAGTGGGATTTGATCACGGACCGTGTGACATGGGAATCAGTAACCTAACCCACAGCACCACCGGCAAGGTCACATTCAGAGAACTGAAAAAGCACTACAGAAACATTATCAACAGACAATGTACAGCGTGTACTATTCTTGTGTTGCGGTACATGAATATAAATCTATCGTTTTTAATTTCTTTAGATATGCGATTCCATATTATATTCCCTTTTAATCAAATTCTAAAAGTACGCTTGTTGACTCCGGTATCTCGTTAGTTAAAGACTTCGATGCTTAAAATGTTTAGGGAGAAATGGAATACTGGTGTGTATTTTTTCTTTAAAGTACCAAGACCAGCCATATACTGTATGTTTATGTTCCAAAATTAATATAGTTTATGGCCTTCACACGCGTTACAGTATGCTCCTATTCTTTTTATGCTCAGCTACTAAGATTTCCCTTCAGTGGTAAAATTCCATATAAATATTCAATACTAAAATGGGCACAGTAAAGACGGTTACTGTAAATCTTTCTACGACAGACCAACGGACCACGAGTGCCCCTGTCGGTCAACCAATCACGTACCGCGGTACCGTGCGTCATCGTGCGTCACAATGTGCGACGCCGTAGCCAATTACCTCCGGTACGTGTCTGTACCGCGCACTTTGAATGGCGGCATCTGTAACATATAACTCTGTAATAAACCTGTGTTGCACACACTCATCCCAACCATTCCTCTTATTCCAAACATTCATTTCCCTCATTGACAACACCACATAATGTAATTTTCTGCACTTCTTTGTATTAAATATTATAGGTCCAGTCTTGAATCTCTTGAGTGTTTGGGAATTCTCCTTTTCTGGTATTGTCTATAAATTTGTATTCCATTATATACTAGAATCTACATTGAGATTCATATACATTGGGAATTGAAGTGGTTCTAATACAGATCCCTGTGATCCATCTCAAATTATACCCCCACTTTGATGTACTCCATTTTCTATTTTTTATTGTTTCTATATTTATTGTTTCTATCTCTGTTTTCTGCTTATTAATTATTTCACAATAAAAATGCATGGTTGAGCCCAAATGGTTACTGTCAGTAATTTGATAATCTTTTATAAGTAACTTTAAGCAAATGCTTTCTGAAAATCTCAATATACCACATTGTATGCTCTGTGTGTTTGAATTACTGTTGTCACTTGCTAAAAAAATCTAACACCTTAAGTTTAAGCAACTCATATAGTTTTTAAATCAATGTTGACTATCCTATAGGATTTTCTGTCTATAAAGGTAATAATCTTTTACAGCATTTTGCTGCAAATTCAGCTAATAGATACATATGCTATTATTATTTGTCTTCTGTGTTTGAACATGACACACTTTTGTAAGTGGTCTGGGTGGCTCATATATGTTTATTGAAGCTGTGAAGCTGCCCGTGTCCCAGGTTTGATTTCATCTAGGTTCAAATGAGAAAGTGAACAGGACTCACGGCCTCATGAATATATTGTTAGAAGAGTAGAATTATGGTTTCTTACTATGGTACTAGGTTCTGGAACTTTTCCCCTTCTATAACATAAGTTGGTTATAGGACTGATCACTCAGACTCTTAAGGAGATTAATTTAATATAGAAAAGAAAATAAAGACTTTGAAATGTCAAGGTTAGAACTAAGCCTTTTGAATGGAAACATCATTTCCAAACAAGAAGTTTAATTAGAAGCACTCTGTAAAGAAAAAATGCTTTAATTATAAAATTAGATCTACAGTGCTTAATGCAACATCTTAAATAATTTTCCTTTAAAAAATGGAAATTGATGTTTCTAGTAGCACTTGCAGAGATTATCAAAGTATTGAAACATGTATAATGCATTTTATTCAGATTACATAATTATGTTAATCACTTGTATTTAAATTTATATCAAATCTGTAATTACAGAATGCAGAATAATTACAACTATATTTCCAATTATTTTAATTGCAGACACACTTCAGACACACTTTTATGAGACTTTAGAGAACATTTTAGATAAATGTTTAGGTAAATGTCAGAAGTACAGACAAATTTAATAATTTAACTGTGGTTATGGACCACACCGTAAATGTTCATAGTTCTCATTATAAATTAATTTAAAGAAAAACTCTGGAAATTGCCATATTTAGAAACACAATACTACTTACATTAATATTCTTATATTGATTTGCTTTATCATTGCAATTTGAACACCAACAAATTTAGTGGGATGATAAAGGGGATCATAACATTAAGTTGAAAATACACAAATACTTAAAATATTAGTTCAGGTGGGTAGGTGCGTCAACATGCGTAGGCTGCAGGAACAAATAATAGGTTCATTCCATGCTGAAAAAAAAATGCAAGAAAACACAACATTTTGGCTCCATGGCCGAAACGTTGTGTTTCCTTGCTTCTTTTTTTCAGCATGGAATAAACCTATTACTTGTTCCTTTGCAGTCTACTTAAAATATTAATGTAGTAAATACCACTATTCTATTTCCTGAATGCTTTTAAGACTTTGTCATTTGACAATGTCATGAGACTGTCAAAATGTAAAATTATTTAATAAATAATAAAACTATATATATGTTCCCATTATTTATCTTCATTAAATATTGCAGTTCAGATAACAGATTTTTAAAGATAATAATAGTGTCTAAGACATGTGAAAGATACTTTTAAGCACCACTGTATACAGTCTTACTGTCTAATGATAGTGATATAACTGATTTAATTTACCATAACAAATAGATATTGTAACATTAAATTGTAAGAGTAAATCAATCAAACACAATTAATTTCAAAACACTTTAGTCATCCCCAGTGGGAGTATATTGCTCAGTAATATACTCAATATAAGAAAGTATTTGATAATTATTGTAGGGGATTTGTGCATTTACTGGGACAATTATTAATTGTAGCAGTAAGTCACAAAATGATTCTTTGATGGCTATTAGAAAACCAACCTTGTGGAATAACTCAGCAACTCACACGCACAGATACTAATACATGAGAATACATTTATTAATATATAAAATGTGCATATAAACATAACAGATCTTATAGTGAGGGTTAGCAGAATACAAAAGGTATATATTCAATAACGAAGAGTTACAAACAAAGAGAGACATACATTCAGTATACCATTCATTTATACTGTTTCATTAATGAGCTTTGATTACAGCTTCTACACTAGATCACTAGATTGTGCACATGAAAAGTGACTGCGGGTCCAAGGAAGTCACACTCTTTAGGCGGGGAGAAGACCATGTAGCACTAGTCCTGAATACTGAGATTCAGATGATGACAGATCCAACCATAGTTCACTCGTTGATCAGACGAGCGTTCGTGGTGGGGTACCGGCGGTTTACGAGGCTTGCTGCTGGGCTAACTCCGGGCGGATCCATTGGTTACGCGCAGGCGACCTCCAGTCTCGACTCTTAGAACAAAGTAAAGTCCTGGCACTCGGACACACTGGCTGTCACATGATTGTCCGAGATGAGTCTGAGAATGTTCTGGAGGGGCCTCTTCTGGTCCTTGTGCTGCCTCTTTTATCTGGAGGACCTATGGTTGTTCATTGGTTGAAAGTTTCGCAGGCATTCAAGAGCCACGTGGGGTTGTCCTGCCCTACCAGTTCCTGATTGGCTGATGGAGGTGGAGGATGAGTAACAATGCTCTCTGACCTTAGGGTTGTAAACAACCTGGGATGAGACTCTCCCTTGGAATCTCCCAGACAGTAAGGTGCCAGAAATAACCATTCATTAGGGTGGCTGGAGAATCTCAGCCTTGGGAGTTTTTCCTTATCAGGAAACTCTATCAGAAAGAAAGACACCTTAAATCTGAACCAAATGGAATGGCCTCACTGTGTCCAGCGCCACTGAGATGAGGGCGAGAGGGACTGGCAAGGGAGCCGCAAACTTAATACCTGTATTATTAATAAGCCTTGCCGCTACATTATTAATAAATTATTAATAATTGTCTCACACACAGATTCTATATATTTACAGTGCCTTGCGAAAGTATTCGGCCCCCTTGAACTTTTCAACCTTTTGCCACATTTCAGGCTTCAAACATAAAGATATAATTTTTTTTATTTTATGTGAAGAATCACCAACAAGTGGAACACAATTGTGAAGTGGAACGAAATCTATTGGATTTTTGAAACTTTTTTAACTAATAAAAAAATGAAAAGTGGGGCGTGCAAAATTATTCGGCCCCTTTACTTTCAGTGCAGCAAACTCACTCCAGAAGTTCAGCGAGGATCTCTGAATGATCCAATGTTGTCCTAAATGACTGATGGTGATAAATAGAATCCACCTGTGTGTAATCAAGTCTCTGTATAAATGCACCTGCTCTGTGATAGTCTCAAGGTTCTGTTGAAAGCGCAGAGAGCATCATGAAGACCAAGGAACACACCAGGCAGGTCCGTAATACTGTTGTGGAGAAGTTTAAAGCCGGATTTGGATACAAAAAGATTTCCCAAGCTTCAAACATCCCAAGGAGCACTGTGCAAGCGATCATCTTGAAATGGAAGGAGTATCAGACCACTGCAAATCTACCAAGACCTGGCCGTCCCTCTAAACTTTCAGCTCAGACAAGGAGAAGACTGATCAGAGATGCAGCCAAGAGGCCCATGATCACTCTGGATGAACTGCAGAGAACTACAGCTGAGGTGGGAGAGTCTGTCCATAGGACAACAATCAGTCTTACACTGCACAAATCTGGCCTTTATGGAAGAGTGGCAAGAAGAAAGCCATTTCTCAAAGATATCCATAAAAAGTCTCGTCTAAAGTTTGCCACAAGCCACCTGGGAGACACCCCAAACATGTGGAAGAAGGTGCTCTGGTCAGATGAAACCAAAATCGAACTTTTTGGCCACAATGCAAAACGATATGTTTGGCGTAAAAGCAACACAGCTCATCACCCTCAACACACCATCCCCACTGTCAAACATGGTGGTGGCAGCATCATGGTTTGGGCCTGCTTTTCTTCAGCAGGGACAGGGAAGATGGTTAAAATTGAGGGGAAGATGGATGCAGCCAAATACAGGACCATTCTGGATGAAAACCTGTTGGAGTCTGCAAAAGACCTGAAACTGGGACGGAGATTTATCTTCCAACAAGACAATGATCCCAAACATACAGCAAAATCTACAAAGGAATGGTTCACAAATAAACGTATCCAGGTGTTTGAATGGCCAAGTCAAAGTCCAGACCTGAATCCAATCGAGAATCTGTGGAAAGAGCTGAAAACTGCTGTTCACAAACGCTCTCCATCCAACCTCACTGAGCTCGAGCTGTTTTGCAAGGAAGAATGGGCAAGAATTTCAGTCTCTCGATGTGCAAAACTGATAGAGACATACCCCAAGCGACTTGCAGCTGTAATCGCAGCAAAAGGTGGCTCTACAAAGTATTAACGCAAGGGGGCCGAATAATTTTGCACGCCCCACTTTTCATTTTTTTATTAGTTAAAAAAGTTTCAAAAATCCAATAGATTTCGTTCCACTTCACAATTGTGTCCCACTTGTTGGTGATTCTTCACATAAAATAAAAAATGTATATCTTTATGTTTGAAGCCTGAAATGTGGCAAAAGGTTGAAAAGTTCAAGGGGGCCGAATACTTTCGCAAGGCACTGTACATTATACAATGTGTTGATAATGTTGCATCCACGTGGAGTGCTATAGCCATTCGCATGCAAGGCAAGCTGGGAGCAGTGGCTGAGAAGCAGGAATACCTGACTGTAAATAGTGGGATGAGGGATGGATACTCTTCCCTCTTCCCTCTTGTGTCTGTGTAGGTGTAGTGCAGTGCTGTATCTCCCCAGTCCCTGTGTGTGTCACTCCCCTCAGCGTCTTTAATAAATGTCCTGTCAGAGCCTCCGGCCTGTTTTATCTGTCGTCAAACCCAGGGAGTGTTACGATATAACACCAAAAACACATAAGTAAGTTTTATTCTCAAAGATTCTCTCTCGGTGAGTTACAGGTTCAGCCATTGAGAATTTGCAGGGGATACTGCAGTAGTTTGCAATTCAGGAACGGCGGAGTACTGCAGCTTTTTCAGAAATACTCAGTTGTGGGGCTGCACTACTTTGTAAAACCACCAGGTTTGAAAGCTTAATGTGGCATGCAGAGCATTTGGGCTGTCTCCAGAAAATGCCTGTTTTTGAATCCCGGTCAAAGCTGAGGGACAACCTTTTTCCAATTATAGAAATTAAGTTGTATACTGTTTAGACTTGTATTAATTTTAAACTGTATTATAGCATGTTAACATTAAACAAATTTAAAATTAGCTATAGTTTATAAAAGTAAGTTTGCTCAGATGGATATATAAAAAAGAGTTTATTATTATACTGTAGCTTGTGAATGTGATGTGCTTTTTTCAGGTTTACATCCGAATTGAGAAAATCTATATTTTGTCTTAATCCAAATTTCAGCAGCTAGTAATCAGCCAACAATTTAACTTTAAATTTAAAATTTTAAACCATATATTGTACTGCACAGTGCTGTACAGTCCAAAGACTTACTGGGAGGTTGTGTCTGGCAAATTTGGCTCCGGCATGAGTGTATATATCTGAATAATGTATTATAAGTGATGGTTTTGTGACAAGGATTTCTTCAAAGAATTAAAAAGTTAAACAAAGGAGGGAAGAAGGGTTATTTTTTCAATTGCCAGTAACCGGAGAACAGCTTATCAATATGTTGAAACCGTACCATGACAGTGAAGCCGTGTTACACCTTAAAGTGAGCCATAGTTGTTTACTATGTTGTGACGATGTTGTGTGGCTCTGCGGGAACGTTTCTGTAAACTGAAGAGTTATAGAAGAAATATGTTGTGTATCCTCTCTTTTTATATATGTAAAAATGTTCCAATTTAAATGCAATATGGAATATATTATTAATAATATTAATAATGAATGAAAATGGATGAGTTATAAACTGAAGAGTTTTAATTACTCTGTTCTCCTCCCCACTAATAGCTGATGTGTGGTGAGCGATATACAGTATGTGTAATATATTTATATTCCTAAATTAATATAATTTGTGAGGATATGATGTACAGAGACATTATGCTCCTGTTATTTTTATGCTCAGTTACCAAAATTTCCCTTAAGTTTTAAAATTCCATATTAACATTCCATATTTAGCAGATTTAAACATGCACATTAGAGAAATTAAATGAAGCAATCGTTTCACTAATAACTAATGCACCACAAGTGCCACCTGTTGATCATCTTTGGATGAGCGAATCACATACTATGGCACCCTGTAGCTTGGGGTATGGGGTTTTTGAATGGCTACATCTGCAAACTTCCTGCTGGAAAGACAGAGCTGGGCTGGGTTCTGACTTCTTCAGATGCTTGCTCTGTGCTTGGAATGTTCTGGGAAGACAGAGAGAAGAGAGGCTTTGCCTGCCAATGTTGTGGTTGGTTCTCCATGCCATGGAAATAAGCATGTTACGCTGATTCTGTGTTTAAAAGTCCATTCACAGTCATCTGATGCTTGTGTCCAGCTGCAAGTGAGACTAGTCGAGAGACAAGTCCCGGCAACAGCATTTACTGAATATACTTGGATATTCTGGATGTCAACAAAAAAAATCCAACCATCTTATTTTGTTGATCAGGTAAAAATAACAGTTGGTTCACAAACACAAGATTTTTTCAAATTAGTTGCATGGTACGACATCACATCTGTCGATTGGTTTAGGATATTATAGTCCTGGTAATCCACCCTATACTTCCCTTGTTGCTGGATCTTCCTTTGGGTGATGGATAGTGGCTTCTGACCCACTGTCTTGGGGAGAAAAAGACTTCAGACTCAATGGAACCCATCTGTGCTATCTATTGTTACAAATGGGGGGTTACGAAACTGGTAAAAATCGGGAATTGACCGAGCGGCTCAGTCAATCAGTGAAATAATAATTCATAACACCCGACTTGTAAGTGATTTTTATACAATTAGAGGCACATGGATACTTTATTCTCTGGCACAGCTTTGTTGAGAGGAGTAATAATCCAGGTACACTTGGCTAAAACAAATATTTATTACAATAAACTACATAAGACACAAAACATATAACTCACCACTTTACATTATGTTGTTACAAATGGGGCTGCACAGATATTTTAGAACAATGACACAACACACAACAAAGCATGTTACATTATGTTACATACAGTATTTACAGACAAGACGTTTCAGAGGCTGAAAATTCTGGTCATCCAGAAAACCCCAGACTGCTACAAAGCACTAAACTCTTAATATGCCTACAGAGGCCACACAAGAGATGAGCTGCCTTCTAACTCAATAAAAAGTAACCTGCAGTTAAATCTCTCTATCTGCACCCTGGATGCCACAAAATAAATGAAAGCCTATATGTCACGCCCTCTGCAGACAGAGGGTGCTCCTACTCTGTCCTGTCTGTTGTTTCCAGTGCTTTGCTGTACTTCATGTGTGTCTCTCTCTCTGGGGCTATATATTTCTGGGTCTTTCATTTGCCTTCACTCAGCACTGGCATTTGGATGTCCTGAAATCCGCCTAGCACCAGGTCCCCCCATCTCAGCTACCTGAGGCCATAGGTTTCTATATGGGATTTCCTGAACAGCTGAGCCCTGGTTAACAAAGCTCTGTTCTTGGAGGAATCTGCATTGTGTTTTGAATTCCTTTAATAATTTTTGGGTAGCCTTGACCTTACTGCTAAGATGTAATTTCCTCAACCAGGTTAGTTATTGCCAAACACAAAAATACTAAGTATGTGATTTTTTAAATTTGTTTGTTTCTTTCTATTTGTTGTCTTGACACAATTAGAATTTTACTGAACTACTGAAATAAATAAATTGATTTGTTAAACAGGTTGGGGAGGAGGTCAAATTGTAATCTTGCAGTTTTATGCATAAATATTCAGCTGCTGTATACTTCTTTGTGGACATATATTCTAACACCACTTTTCCTTTACAGTGGTCTCCCTGGCTCATTTGTCATAAGTGAGGGGTGGTTTGTTTGGGCAACCCTGAGTTCAAGGCAAAGGCTGAGGGTGTTGTTTCCTCAGCAAGACAGGTTAATGCCAAATAATGAAATATTAAGCGTGCTATTCCTAGATATTAGTCATCTCATTGTGTCTACTAGAATTTGACCAAATTACTGTACATCAATATTATATTTGCAGATTTATTTTTATATCCATTCATTGCAAAATTGTAATTATAGATTTGCATTCTAATGTTACTGAAACCACTCATAAAGGCATAATGGTTCAAGTCTCTTTCTTTATTTAAATTATTTCTGTGATCAGCATGAAGCCAACCTTAAATCTCTGTCTAGATCACAAAAAAGAGGAAGTTAAGACTATATCATTTATTGTTTCTTTAATTCTGAGTTGCATATGTACCTTAAAAAAACTACACTGATGCTATTTAAATTAATGCATCAATCCAAGTTATGCCAGTTGCATCTTCTTCTAATTATTTGTATCAACATCACTAGTTTTAAATAATTTAATATCATAATAACAATGTTACACAATAGATGTTCTTTTAGTCCCTACCCTAACAAAATAGTACACTCGCATTAATGCATTTACAGTTCAAAGGAATTGAATGAATTGTTAATCTCAATAATGAAACATAAAAATTGCTCCCAGGCATCTTATCAGAAAGATTCTTTCTTATATAAAAGAAAGTATTTTAAGCTAAAACAAAGTATTTGCAAGTTTATGACTCAAGAAATATCAGGTATGCTCAATGAAGTTAAAAGGAAAAGGAATTGCAGGTTAGATTTTATCTTACAACTATTTTGTGTCCTGTTAGTATCAATTCATCATTTCTTCTGTGACTCATCTGCAAGAAATTCATTTGTGACTGTTTTTTCTTATGCTAATACAAACAATGTTATCTTTGTTCTTTTTGTCATGAAATGGATTAAATACTTACAATTTATCTAACTAAAAGAAACAGAATGAAATGGAAACATTATCTGAGACAGCTTAAGAAATCATCAACTAAAATCAAATCAGTTAAGAAATTAAAACATTATGCAAAAATAGTCAAAACGTGGGCAAATATACTGTCTTTTTTTCAGTAAAACTTCCACAATAATTTCCAATAATTTTAAACCTGTGTTGAAACAAGCTAAAACAAAAAGCACCTCAGTAGGCAGGTGTGAGTTGTGCTACCAATGTTGCAACTAATGATGATGCTCTGGCTAAAAACGTCTGTGTAAAATGAGAAAAAGGATGAACCAGACAATTCATCAAGTGAAGAAAATATTAATCTTGGGAACAAAACTCAGGTGCTTTTGACTGTTTGGACTACTGAACAATTTGAAATTCATCAAACCAAATAGCCGTGGCTAATTATGAAGAAAATAAATCTCAGCTGTGTGACATGTTGAAAGGTAGGCTCCCTGGGTCCAGAGAAAATGTCAGGCAGGAAACTAGCTCAAGAGAGGGAAATATGGACTATGATCCCTTGTGCTCCAGCAAAAGGAACTAAAGAAAAATAAATTGTGGGACATATTTGAAACAAGGCATGTTTAATGATTTCAAGAATTTTGTAGAAATATAAAGGGGAAACTTTAGAAAAGACCAATGTCAGTGATCGATCTGAATAAATATCCACCACAGCAAGTGTTTTCCCACACAGTCTACAAAGATTCTTACAGATACAGCCATTCAAAATGCACGGTACAAACCCTTACCACAGGAAACTACCCACAAGCGATTGGCTGGCCAAAATGACCGACAGGGGCACTTGTGGTGCACTGGTTGGTAGTGAAAAGATATAATCATTTAATCTCTTTACTGTCCACGTTTTTATCAGCTTAGTATTGAATATTTATATGGAATTTTACCACTAAAGTGAAATTTTAGTGGCTGAGCATAAAAAGAAGAGGAGCATAACACATCTGAAGGTCATAAATGATATTAACTTAGGAACATAAACATATTACTGTATGTAAACTGTACTGTATATGGCTGGTCTTGGTAGTGTAAGAAAACCGGCTCAGGGACGCCAAATATGTAATCATAGCCAAAATGTAATGTAGTGGCTCTCTGAAGGCACCAGTTCTGTAGGGTTTGGGCATTTACTGAGACAATTATTAATTGTAGCAGTAAATCACAAAGTTGATTCTTTTGATGGCTTTAGAATCCAACCATGCGACATAACTCAAACAACGCACACACACAGGTACTAATACATGAGGATACATTTATTAATACATAGAATATGCATGGAAACCTAACAGATCTTATCGAGAGGGTTATCAGAATACAAAAGGTATATATTCAGTCAGTTACGAAGTGTTACACATATCAAGAGGACATACGTTCAGTATATCATTCATTAAGACCGTTTCATAAATGAAATTGGTTATAACTTCTATATTAGATACTCAAACAAGTACATAACTCTTGGGAATTAAATTGATATCAACTGGTTGGGATAACAATTGAATTCTCGAGCTGTAATGCAGTGAAGTTGAATACTCATCCAATCTTTGGGGATTCAGATCTCCTGCGGGCACAAAGAAACAGTTGCAGGCTTGTTGCTGTCCAATCCGCGCTCTCTGGCTCGGTGCCAGGCTGTGCTGTGCGGCTTGCGACGGTGCGCTGCAGATGCTCACTGACCGGCTAGTTAGCAAAGTTTGTGCACAGGAGAAAAGATGACTGTGGGTCCCAGCAAGTCAGGAAGAGGACCGGTTCATTCCTGATGAAGAGCTAGTTCTGAATAGTGATTCAGCTGTCCACAGTTCCGACCTGTTCACGAGGCCTGCTGCTGGTTACTCTCTGGCAACCTCCACTCTAGACTCTTAGAACAAAGGAAAGTTCTGGCACTCGGACACACTGGCCGTTCCGTTGTTGTCCGGCCTGAGTCTCAGGATGGTCAGGAGGCGCGCTGCGAGAATGTCCTGCCCTTGGGAGCCTTCTGCTCCTGGGCCGTCCTGCCCTGGAATTCTCCTTTGAATTCCATTTAGAACAGTCCACAGAATCCTCTCCAGAATCTTAATGAATCTTACTGAATCTGAATCTCCCTGAATCTCACAGGCTCTCTGTGTTGCCTGTTTTTACCTGGAGGAACTTCAGCTCGTTGATTGGCTGAAAGTTCCATGGGCATCAGAGTCCCACGTGGGTTACTCGGCCCTACCAGTCCCTGATTGGTTGATCAAGGTGAGATATGAGTCACTTACTCCTGACACTTAGGAATGCAGTCCAGATGTCCATCTGGCACTCCCTAGACAGATAGGTGCCAATGGATGACCATTGATCATGATAGCCAGGCTTAGCTAAGTGCATCCCCCTTTGGGAGCTGTCCTAGGACCTTAAATCACCCTGCATGAATAGTTTCTCTGTGGCTGCACCACAGAGATGAACAGAGAGATGAGGCCTAATTTGGGAAAGCTCAGAAACATTTAATTCTTTCTTATTAATAAGCCTCGCCGCTACAGTAGTTTAAAGAAAAAATACACACCAGTCTTCCATTTCTCCCTAAACATTTTAAGCATCAAAGTTTTATGAAACGGTCCCCAAATATGCGATTGCTGTTGTAGTTTGCTCTCACGAGGCACCAGTTCTGTACAATTATTTATTGTAGAAGTAAATCACGAAATTGATTATTTTAATGGCCTTAGAATCCAACCATGCGATATAACTCAAACAACGGACACACACATGTATTAATACACCAGGATAAATTTATTAATACATAGAATATGCATGTAAACCTAACAGATCTTATCGAGAGGGTTATCAGAATACAAAAGGTATACAGATGCAGCTATTCAAAATGCGCGGGCGATACCGCATTATTTTCCAGTGCGCTGTACGCAGTCTACCGCGAGTTACTGGTAAATACCGCTAGTTACCGTAAATTCTCCTATAATACCGCAAGCAAAATAATAGTATCCAGAATTTCCGCAAGGTGGAGCTAATAAAGCTCAACCTCTCATGTTTGAGCTGTCGCCATCAAAGTCTTTAACGAAGATATTACTAATAGTATTAATAATGAATGACCTTGAACAAGCTGTAAACTCAAAGTATTGCCCTGGTCCACATTATTTTTTTCATTGACTTTGTAAAAGTAACACCACAGCATTTCGCAATCACGCATTTGTTTCCAATCATGCAAAGTACAGTAATTTTTGAGAATCGAGTCACCATGCCTTTCACATGCTCATAAAAGAGATTGATTTAGGAACATAAACATATTACCGTCTGCAAACTGTACTGTATACAGTATGTATATGTATATTTAATGTCTTAACTGTGCCTGTTTAAGTATTGAATATTTATATGGGATTTTACCACTGAAGGGAAATCTTAGTACCTGAACATAAAAAGAATAGGAGTATACTGTAACGCGTGTGAAGGCCATAAATGATATTAATTTTGGAACTTAAACATACAGTATATGGCTGGTCTCGGTACTTTAAATAAAAAATACACACCAGTATTCCATTTCTCCCTAAACATTTTAAGCATCGAAGCCTTTAACTAACGTGATAACGTGATAACGTGATACCAGTCAACAAGCATACTTTTAGAATTTGATTAAAAGGGAATATAATATAGAACCGCGTATCTTAAGAAATTAATAACGATATAATTATATTCATGTACCACAACACAAGAATAGTACACGCTGTACATAGTCTGTTGATAATGTTTCTGTAGTGCTTTTTCAGCACTCTGCATGTGACCTTGCCAGTGGTGCTGTGGGTTAGGTTCCTGACTCCCATGTCAAACGGTCTGTGATCGAATCCCGCTGGAGCCATGATTTTTTTTTTAACAAACATTTCTTTGAAAAAATGAAACGTTTCCCTGAGTCAGAGATTAAATAAAACCTCACTCGCACCAAACAAATTTATATTTCTAAATATCACAACATGATCGAATTTAATTCATTTTAATAACAATGAATAGTCACCTAGGCGTTACAATATAAACATTTATATTGATTTAAATCACATTTTGATTTAAATCGCAAACGCGGGTTTAAATATATGTGCTTTTTTATTCACAATCAGACAAATGCAACATAAATTGATATCTTTGTCTTCTAAGTATCTTAATAAACTTTCAGCATAGCTTTCTCCCCGTTTAGATTTATTTTTCTTGGGATCTTGGGATCAAACGTGGAAAGATTAGATTGTAATCGTTTTTATTTTTTAAATACATTTAAGAAAAGTGTAATCTATACTAAAAAGCTGTACACCACCTGCTATAAAGATACATATTGTAATACTTTCGAGTTCGGATAGGACAGACACGAGAACTCAGACTTGCGGAGTTAAAGCAAGTTAAAGCCTTGATTTTATATATCACCTTTAAAAGTGGCATCTCAAAGCAAAGTAAATACCCAACACTAATTGTACCCATCTGTCATGCTAATAAAGCACCTTGAATTGAATTGAATTGAGGGAGAGAGGGGGGGAGGGCGAGCGAGAGAGCCAGGACAGACAGGCAAATAAGATACAATCCACAGACATTCACAACAGCGACATATCATAAAATGTTTGCACATATAGTTAAGTTATTACTTGGTTTTCAAAGTGCAATGAAACACAATATTGTTGTTGTTGCTGTTATTGCTGTTTTTATCCTGTAAGGCGTTTTGAGAAGCCACCTTTAAAGGCGATATATAAAAGCACTGATTCTTATGGAATGTGTTCCGCCGGGGATTCAAAAATTTTTTTGATTTTTTTTTAATCGCGTATCTAAGGAAATAGCAGTATAACCTTGTTCATGCACAAACAGTGGCATGTTACATTATTAGCTGATGTGTGGTGAGCGTTCTGGCGCACTATGGCTGCCGTCGCATCATCCAGGTGGATGCTGCACATTGGTGGTGGTGGAGGGGAGTCCCCATTACCTGTAAAGCGCTTTGAGTGGAGTGTCCAGAAAAAGCGCTATATAAGTGTAAGCAATTATTATTATTATTATTATTATTATTAATTTGGGTGTCTCCTCTTGCCAGAAAGCTCTAAATTGCATTTTCAGTGCGGTTTTTGGCTTTTTTTAAAATTGCAACCCATAAATAAAGCTGATACTGTTTAGACTTTGAATTATTTTAAACTGTATTACAGCAGCACAATGGACAATGCAACGTAAATTGCAAAAATGCACTTGGAATCTGTCCAAGCCCTACTTTGTCAGGCATTTTCTTTTACTGCAACGGACATAAAAGCTCCCTTGCTTTTAACAAAGCATTTCATAATTTCTGACTACGAAACATTTAAACTGCGACACTTATCATTCAACCAGAGCTCGAAATATCACAAGGATCCCCAAGAGCACAGCAAAGACTGTATTAAAAGAATCGCGTATCTAAAGAAATTAATAAGATATACAGTAATTATATTGGTGTACTGCGACAGGGCTGTGTAGGGCGGTTTCACCTCTCTTCATGTGACTCTATTCAAAAGCCATTTAGCAAAGAGGGGATGAGAAGAGTGACAAACTAGCATACTTAAGATCTTTTTTTCTGAACCGGGGAAAATCTGATCATGTTTCTCTATAACAATAATAAAAAAACATTATTTTACATATCACCTTTAAAAGTGGCATCTCAAAGCAATACAGTAGATGGAAAAACAGTTAAAAGGACCAAAGTAAATACCAGACAAACGCAAACACGTTTTTAACAAAATATTTTATTCATTCAGCAGAGAGTGAGAGGGACATCCAGCAGAGAGAGACACACACACCAGTTTTCATTTGACAAAAAGTAATTGTTTTTTTATATTCCTCTTGTCTAACAGGAATGTTTTGTATGTGGACAGACTGTTAGACTAGAGGAAAAGAGCACCTCCTTCTATGAAGCATTTCGTTGATCCGATCACAAATTATTTTCCAGTCGTACGAAGTAAGGGTTGAGAATCTCCGATTCACCATGCTACTAATGGTTTCCCGGAGATTGCAAGGCAAGGCACTTTTGCCTCTGGACCCATCGAAATTTACAGACGTGGTCCACCTCCAGTAAATTTCAAAAGTCACAAGATTTCGAAAAACGAGGGTGGCGTAGCGGTCGGCTCTTGCTTTCCCGTCTATGCCGATGCACTGCAAGTACAACCCCCCCCCTTCTCTTGAGTGATGGTTAACAGTTGGATATCTGGGAGAATTATTCGTCCCACTGGCATCTGTGAATTCTGCTCTGTAAACGATGCTTCCTGAGGGGAGATAGACGGCGGGGACAGCATCAACCAATTCCTGCACGGTGGTGAGCGGAGAGGCCGGGATGGAGTGTCCTGAGGCGGTGTGTGCTCTGCGGGGGGCAGAGCTTCCGCCAGGCATTGCAACCTGCGTGGCGGGGAGAGGCACTTATCGGGAGACAGATGCTGAACTGTTTGACTGCTGGAACACACTGTCTCCTTCCTATTAATCAAACTCTAAGAGTATGTATCGGCTTTCCCCCCCCTCCCGCCCCTCTCTGTGTACAGTAGAGCCTCCTGTCCAGCCAGCATATGTCCACAGACATTCACAACAGCGACATATCATAAAACATTTGCACATATAGTTAAATTATTAGTTGTTTTTCAGGAAGTTAAAAAAAACACTTGAATTACTTATCCAGTCTCTCGAAATAAAGTTATTTTTCAAGCAATGCAACAAACGTTGGGCAATGTGTTTTTTTTTAATCCAACATTGACAGCCACATCTTAAATCTTGTCAGTCAGCTCTTTTTTCTCTATCACCTTAAGGACAGCACATACAAGGGTTAGTTGCACAATGGACCGCGCAATGAAATTTAAAATAGTCTTCTTTAGGTGTGAGGGCAGGAGTGGATCGCAGAAGGCATAATCAGCAAATTAGGAAAACAAAGAACAGGACAGGTGAGACATTTATCCAGAGAGCGAGTGATCAGAAAAAGGAACAGCTGTTACGCCCAGGTTTTACGCTCTCTCTCTGCTGAATGAGTAAAAGCATTTGATTAAAAACGAGTTTGCATTTGTCTGGGTATTTATTTTCTAATCTGTGGTTTACATCTACTGTATTGCTTTGAGATGCCACTTTTAAAGGTGATATGTAAAATAAAGTTTTTTATTATTGTTAAAGAGAAACATGATCAGATTTTCCCTGGTTCAGAAAAAAGACGATTAAAATCTGTAATCTTTCCACTTGTATGTCATCGGAAAATACAAGAAGTTTCTGCTTTGTGTAAGGATGGTATCAAAAAGTAATCTAAGTGGTGAGAAAGTTGTGCTCCTCAAAGTGCTTTACAGGATAAAAACAATAACAACAATAGTGTTAGGCTGGGCAAACTATTTTTTTATAGAAATACAAAATGAGATATAATGATGTGTTCCGGCTAAGACATTAATGAGTACAACCCCCCTCTCTGTGGGAGTGCTGGCTCTGACGAATTAAACCGGTTTCACAGGTATTTTCAAAGTAGAAGGGGGCAAGATTTCCAGCGAAAGACACCTCCCCCCTCCAAAACCAAGGAAGTACAGTACTTACTAGATAAGAAAGGTAGCCTCCTCAGTGAAATCGCTTTAACATGCTAATGCGTTGGTGTAACAGTCCGGGCATGGCAAGCTTCTAATGTCAACTCGACTCGATTGGAAGACAATGAACATATTCTAGCCCTAAATGAATTAATAGCAAACATGGTTTACATAAAAGACATTTTTCCAAGAAAGTTTATAATAATACGATCTATAGTTGAAATCTGAGCCTAAATAAAAAGAAAAAGCATTTTCAGAGAACAATTACGCTGTGTTTATGTAGAAAAAGTGATTAGTGATTATGAGCAATCTAATTACTTAGTTGTTTAAAACGCTATATAAAATAAAGTTTATTATTAATTTGCTGGACAGAGCGGTGAACATTATTATGGATAAGACAAAGATAACGATCCTGATCAGTTTAGAAATCTGTGTACGCTGTAAGGTTTTTACTTCTTAAACTTTTAAAATACACGTTTCGAAGAGAAAGAAATCATCTTCCTGGTACAGTATGTATAGCAAACCAGCACGTCTTTTTTCTCCAATCAGAGGGGTTAGACGCTCGGTTAAAAGCAAAGGAGTTTGTCTGTTATAGTGGACATAAAAACAAGAGTTCGCTGGCATTATATCTTAGAAGACACAGACCAGCGCCAGACCGGGAGAATGCCCACAGCGTAAAAGAAAATGCCTAATGAACTAGGGATTGGACAGTTTCCAAGTGCTTGTACATCGATGGAAATGTTCAAATAAATGTGCAAAAGAAATAAACAAAATAATCATTTATTTCTTTAGCATATTGGCTAGCTAATGTCCTCTCTTTGCTAGTTAATGGCTGTGTTTCTGTGTTGGGTAGCAACGGGTGACTGTTCTCAGGCAGAAGATGTAAACAGCTTAATTTTCATGTTAAATAATTTTTTTAAATTAAAATTCATTCTATACAGCAATCGCATATTTGGGTACCGTTTCATAAAAATTTCATGCTTAAAATGTTTAGGGAGAAATGGAAGACTGGTGTGTATTTGTTCTTTAAACTACCAAGACCAGCCATACACAGTACAGTTTAGGTACATACAGTAATGTTTATGTTCCTAAATTAATATAGTTTATGATCTTCAGATGCGTTATGCTCCTCTTCTTTTTATGCTCAGCTACTAAAATTTCCCTTTAGTGGTAAAATTCCATATAAATATTCAAAACTAAGCGGATTAAAATGTGCAATGTAAAGACATTAAATGATTAAATCTTTTCACTACTAACCAATGCACCACGAGTGCCCCTGTCGGTCATTTTGGCCAGCCAATCACTTACCGCGGTACCCTACGGTGCCCCGCGGTGGGTTGTGGGTAGATTACCGTACAGCGGGTTTGTAACGCGCATTTTGAATGGCTGCATCTGTAATTGAGAAAATAAGCATTGTAAGTACATATCCCCCATTCTGAAGGACACAAGGTTCTGAAACATTGTTATTCTTTGAAGCAAAAAGAGAGAATTAAGTGTTAAACCTGGTATGTCACATTGAGCATTGACATTCAACATTCACATCAATTTTTGAGAATTCAGGGAGAATATGGAACAAAACTTTTTTTCCAACAGAACACAAGCTACACTTGGACAACACAAAAGAATTCAAGTCACACTTATGTAGGTGGCAGACTGTCTGTCCCTGACAGGCTTAATTTAGCATACATGGATAAGATATAAAGCATTTGGAGAATATCTGGGACATCATCTAAGTGATTTTCACCTGGGTTTACATGTGTTTGTAAGATGTTGCTTAAAGTATCCATCTGGACACCAGGTCTTGCTACCAGGTTTGTTAGGACTTTCAGTGAGAATTGCGGTGACAGTCCGTACTCCTTCCACCTGGACTTCCCCTACCACTAGTCCTGGTCCTCTTGAGGTGCCAGAATACCTTGGATGGATTCCCCTTGATCATGAGAGCAAGAGGAGGCCAACTCCTCATCTGTGATGGTAAATGGCTGTGCATTACCTGGTTTGTCAGACAACAGGGTTGAGCACAACTCCTAGACCATTGAATCGAAAACAATCATAGTTATTTTTCCAGAAGTACATACTACAGCATGCTCTTTGACATGAGCCCACCACTGTAGCTGGTGGCAATCCAGTCGAGGTGCCATGCCTATTAAGCAAATCCTGTCAAATTGTAGTGAATCTGTCTTACATATGGAAATATAATGAGATGTTTCACCATCATTTGGAAAAATGTAAACAATAACCACTACTTGTGTCTTGCTATAACTAGTAACTATAATTGATTCATGCTTCTGGCAGTCGAAGTGTGAGCTTGTCTGCTGTTTATGCGTTCAATAAGCTGTTCTATCCTGGCGAAGTGAGTGGTGTTGTTGTTGGTTTTGTTAATCCTAAACTTTAGTTTGCCCAATTTCTCTATGTTCCCCATTCTCCTTTTCTCAACCTCTGGTGTGGTCTGCGGCATGGTTTACCCTGCTTCCGGGATTTTCATTTCAGGGTTGAAATGCCCAGGTTGCTTTTAGAATGAGAACAGGCTTTTGTTTACAAGGTTTACAGATTTATCCCATGCTTTTTGCACCATATTTTCTATAGCAGACAACCCCATTGCCTTTGCATCAGCATGCAGCACAATCATGTCTCTGGCTGATGGGTGAAGGTTTGGAATGAATAAAGTCTTAAAGTTAACATCCACATCAGATCTCTGATAATTCTGCCCTGCAAAGTGCATGTTCCTGAGTCTCTCCCAGAATGCTCAAGGATACTATGAGCAAGGCAAAGCTCTTTCTCCCTTTCCTCTGTCTGCATCAGGACCTTCCCAGCACAGAAAAAGTTGCTAAGTCGGATCATGAACCAGTCCTTCTTACCAGTGCGAAGTTAAACTCATCAATGACATGTGGCCAGTTCTCAAGAGTTAAACTATTATTACAAAAATGTTTAATGTTTAGTTCACAATAGTAAATGCATATTTACTTGTGTATAAGAAAGTGATTTAATTATGCGAGACTGATTGAACCTATGAGTTATACTGTAACATGTTATAGTTGATGCATATTTTAGCTCTGAAGTTATTTACTCTTATCTTTGTAATCACTGAGTTAATGACCAGCTTTTTGTATCATGGCAGATAATTTCACAGATATATTCAATTACGTAAGTTGTTTGTTGTACTTCTCTTGATTTTATATAAATAAGTTACATATTCTATATTTAGAATCTTATCAAAAGTCTGTAAATTATTATGTTTGATTGGTTCCTAAACGTCATCAAGTACTCTAGCAATTTACCGTTACAATTGCAGGTAGTTACAGCAAATTAAAATTTCTATCGCCTACAATACTGAGCCCAGCGACTACCTAATTAACCTGGCATTTACAATTTGATATCAAATGTATTTGATAAACCCATAGGTTGAATGCTTTTTGTGGCTATTCCACAGTAAGCAATGTCTATTTTTTCACTAAGAATTAGGTTTTTCATCACAGAATACTGTGTGGTTGTGTAGTGTGCTCTCTGAAGGCACCAGTTCTGTAGGGTTTGGGCATATACTGGGACAATTATTAATTGTAGCAGTAAATCACAAAATGATTCTTTTGATGGCTTTAGAATCCAACCATGCGATATAGCTCAAACAACGCACACACACAGGTACTAATACACGAGGATACATTTATTAATACATAGAATATGCATATAAACCTAACAGATCTTATCGAAAGGGTTATCAGAATACAAAAGGTATATATTCAGTCAGTTACAAAGAGTTACATATATCAAGAGGACATACGTTCAGTATATCATTTAGACCGTTTCGTAATTGAACTTGGTTACAACTTCTACATTAGATACTCAAAACAAGTACATAACTCTTAGGAATTAAATTGATATCAACTGGTTGGGATAACAATTGAATTCTCAAGCTGTAATGCATTGAAGTTGAATACTCATCCAATCTCTGGGGACTCAGATCTCCTGCGGGCTCTCTGGCTCCGTGCCAGGCCGTGCTGTGCAACGGTATGCTGCTGATGCTCACTGACCGGCTTTTTAGTGTTGGCTTTAACTAGCAAAGTTTGTGCACAGGAGAAAAGATGACTGTGGGTCCCAGCAAGTCAGGAAGAGGACCGGTTCGTTCCTGATGAAGAGCTAGTTCTGAATAGTGATTCAGCTGTCCACAGTTCCGACCTGTTCACGAGGCCTGCTGCTGGTGCTAACCTCAGGTGGATCCTCGGGTTACTCTCTGGCAACCTCCACTCTAGACTCTTAGAACAAAGGAAAGTTCTGGCACTCGGACACACTGGCCGTTCCGTGGTTGTCCGGGCTGAGTCTCAGGATGGTCAGGAGGCGCGCTGCAAGAATGTCCTGCCCTTGGGAGCCTTCTGCTCCTGGGCCGTCCTGCCCTGGAATTCTCCTTTGAATTCCCTTTAGAAAGGTCCACAGAAGTCTACTCTGAATCTCTCAGGCTCTCTGTGTTGCCTGTTTTTACCTGGAGGAACTTCAGCTCGTTGATTGGCTGAAAGTTCCATGGGCATCAGAGTCCCACGTGGGTTACTCGGCCCTACCAGTCCCTGATTGGTTGATCAAGGTGAGATATGCGTCACTTACTCCTGACACTTAGGAATGCAGTCCAGATGTCCATCTGGCACTCCCTAGACAGATAGGCGCCAATGGATGACCATTGATCATGATAGCCAGGCTTAGCTAAGTGCATCCCCGTCTGGGAGCTTGTTCCTTATCAAAATCAGCCTGCATGAATACTTTCTCTGTGGCTGCACCACAGAGATGGAGGGTGAGATGGGGCCTCCTTTAGGACAGCATACGAACGCTTAATTCTGTCTTATTAACAAGCATTGCCGCTACAGTTGCAATACTACAGGGCCTTATTGGAATGAAAAGAGAAAATAAAGGGGTTTTCTTACATCGAAGAAAGGTTGAATCCAGTATTCACACAAGATGCATAATTGTAACCTACTTTGAGTTTGTGGTATTCTGCTTTACATGGTCATATGCAGGTATTTTGCATTATTCTATTAATATGAACTTGTGTACGCTGCCAGTACCCTGTATTCTAACCTGTGTGTAATTGTGCTTAAAAGGTTTTTAAAAATGTAGTTAGGTAATAGATATTATTTAAATAAAAACTGTAAACAATTTAAACAATAAATTAATTTTAATTGTTAAAATAGTGGTCTTTTAAACATTATTGGTTCAAAAGTGCTGCATGTTTTGCTTGTAAAGTTATTGACAGAGATTTTGTCTTAAAATAAATATGAAAATAAATGACAAAATGAAGACTGTGATTTCACAAATCACGCACAACAAAATGTTTTATCATCTGTAAATTAATGTAACAACTTATCAAAACATTTATCCTTAATTTTTTTCCTTTTTACTAGGTCTTCAGATGAGCTGTCATGTGGGAAATGGGTCAAACCTGCTTTTCATTACTTATCTGTATTATAGTGATCTATAGTATGTATTTAAACTGCTTTATGCCTTTATTGTGTACATTTCTGATTATTTATAGAGGATATTAGTTATGTTCTTTTCAGTTTAATAACATCCCCTTGCTTTGAAGCTGGAAATGTTGACACTTGCTAGGTCTTTCCCTTTGTATCTAGAGTCACATCATAACAATATATTACAAAAATTTCTAACAGGTGGTATTAAACCCATTTTTAGCAAAGTTAGAATAAAAAATATAAGAAAAATTGTATTTGGCAGTTATGAACATTTATCTCTCATAATGCATTTAATATAAGTGGGAATAAGGGACAAGGAAATTGGGAAATCGTTCATAATTATACCTGTGCATTCAAATATTGATGAATTACACAATTTTCTTAAGCCAATTCTTCAAATTCTTACTGTATTTAAAAACTACTGTAATTAATGACTGCTGATTTATTTTTTGAAAAGTTAGTCTTAGAACATAAGGTTATTTATGACTTAAAAATCATGGGGTTCTGTTAGTCAAATTTTAAATTAATTTGTGAGGTGATTAGGTCTAATGTATTAGCAAAACTCATATAGTTTTAAAATCATCCATTTGAAAGAAAAATAAAACTAGAACAGGAGAAATATCCCTAGCTTTTTTTGGTGGTGGATGTCATGTATGTTCAATAAAGTTAATAAAGCATTTTAAATTATGCCTGAAAGTTAGCAAACATTTTAACCAGATTAATATTTGTTAGATACTAACAATTCAGACATTAACAAATATTAATCTACTAATTGAAAAACATGTATCATATATTAACCATATATCTTTTAATTTTAAATGCAGGAAACATGTGCAATACCTATAACAATTTCAAGATTTCCCACACACATACTTTGAGGTACCCCCCTTGCTTCTCTTTAAACTAAACACGAGAGGATGGAATAAATGTTTTTAGGATTTTAGAGGACACAACCTTTACAGTATTTTCTACGAATTAATGGATCAAGCCTTGAAAGCTCTTGGTATATCTTTGCACTTGTTTTCCGGGAAAGTTGTGACAGTTTGTTTAAATAATGCATGAGCACAAAAAAAAGACCATCCTTTTTAGCCTTTGTATACATTTATGTGACACATCTCAAACAGTGACAGAATGATGTACTGTAAGTCATATGAAGACACATTCTCATAACAAGTGAGGAAGATTTTGTACTATTATATAACACAACAAGACACCAAATAATTGTTGGGTACTTGGGTAAATGTTAATACATATCTTTAAAACACATATTATTAGAGAAATACAATTATAATATAGTAGATTTAGATTTATCTGAAATGATTTGTAAGATATGCATGGATATCTGGAGACTCTTTTTTATGACATTGATTCATATCATTATTGTTTTATATAATCCATGTATTGGCTTCTTTTTCTTTCTCATTTAAAAACATGCATTCATAATGCAAGAAGAAATATTTCAAAAATTTGATGGACATAATAAGAGAGTAGGAATATTATTTTTGTTGTAACATAACTGAGAAAACATTAATCTAGGAAGACAATATTTCATATCACTATCAGATATTGATACACGACTGAAACTCAAGTATTTAAAAGAGATAACCAGTCCACATAATGGGTGCAGCAACTGTTGTATTAGTATTAATAAATTAAATATCTGTCTAAATGATTCAATACAGTAATTTAAATGTCATTTCTAAATGCATTTCTTAATTTGGCATAATGCATGTTTATTAATATAAATAAAAGAATTTAATACCTATACTGTCTAAATTGCAAAGTTCTTTCAAAAACAATTGTAGCATTCTGGAATGAAAACAAATATATGACTTTGAGTGCCTCTGGTTTTTCATATTCCTTTATTTGCCTTCTTTTCAATGTTATAATAATAATAAACTTTATTTTATATAGCGCCTTTAAAGGTGGCTTCTCAAAGCGCTTTACAGGATGACAATAACAATAAATAAGAAGAATACACGAGATAAAACACAATTACAATATATAGAGGAAACCTTGGATGGTGGTACTAAGAAGAGCAGAGGGGTGAAAAATGGAACCAGTTAAGTAAAGGTTTTTCTGAATAAGAGGGTTTTGAGTCTGGATTTGAAGGAGTTTAGAGATGGTGACTCTCTGATATCCTTGGGCAGAGAGTTCCAGAGCTTGGGGGCATAACAGGAGAAGGCCCTGTCACCCGTACAATGTAGACGGGCTTGGGGGACAGTAAGGAGAGCAGAATTAGAAGAGCAAAGGTTGCGAGGTGGGGAGTAGGGAGATAATAGTTCAGACAGGTACTGAGGTGCCAAGCCATGTAGAGCCTTAAGGGTGAGCATGAGGATTTTAAAGTCTACACGGAATTTGACCGGAAGCCAGTGCAAGGACTCCAGGATAGGAGTAATGTGAACACTTGCACTAGACCTGGTCAGGAATCTGGCTGCTGAATTTTGGACATTCTGCAGTTTGTTCAGAGTAGATTTAGATACCCCGCTGAGTAGAGCAGTATGCTGCACATGTGGGTCAAATGTTAAGCCAGAATAGAATATAGCCCCAAGGTTTTTCAATTTTGATTGAAGCTCAAGTACAGAGCCATCTACAGATAGGGTTACAGGACTGGCTTTACAAAGTTGATGGGGTGTGCCAGTAAGCATGACTTCAGTCTTGTCGCAGTTAAAATGAAGGACGTTTTGAGTCATCCACATTTTTATGTCAGAGATGCAATTAGATAGAATAGAGACAGCCACATCAGTGTCAGGTTTGGTATGGATGTATATTTGAGTATCGTCAGCGTAAAAATGAAAGCTGAGGCCATGTGATCTTAAAAGCTGACCAAGTGGGAACACCAGACAACAAGACCAATTTCAGACCTGTACCCATTGAAAGAGACAAAGTGACAGCGATCAGTGAGGTACGATTTGAACCATTTGAGGGCAGTGTCAGAAACTCCAAACACAGTCTCAAGACGAGAACGTAAGATGTTATGGTCAACAGTGTCAAAAGCAGCACTGAGATCAAGAAGGATGAGTATAGAAAGAGAACCAGAATCAGAAGCTATTAGAAAATCGTTGGTGTATTGACCGCGGCAGTTTCTGTGCTGTGAAGTTGACGGAAGCAAGATTGGAGGGGTCTAAAAAGGTTGTTTGTCATGAGGTGGTTATGTAACTGAAGCGTGACAGCATGTTCTAGAATTTTAGAAAGAAAGGGTAAGTTGGAGATGGAGCGAAAATTGTTAAGAGAGCAATGTTAGGCTTTTTTGGCAAAGGGGTAATGGCAGCAGTTTTGAGGACGTTGTGTTATTGTTATTGTAACAATGTTATTGTTATAACTCTTTAACGGGTGAATGTTCACACAATGTGAACATCTGAATGTTCCCACATGTGTGCAAGGTTGGGCACAATGTTTGTAAATTATAGAAAAATAATCTGAAAATGCAATGGTATTATCTGTGGCATTTGCTTACAAAGTTTATTAATATTACCTTATTTTAGCTGATGCTTCCACTAGTTTAACTCATTTAAAAGATTCACTGAAATTTGAGAAAAAGACCAAGTATTATCATATTATCTTATCCATTTTAGAAAATAATAAAAATAATAATAAAAATGCATCATCATGTCATACTACTAACTATGAATGGGTTCTTGGAATACTGCAGACAAATTAATTGAAATACATTTAGTGGTACAAGCAAATTTATATCATCACACAATCGGGGCAGAGCGGTGGCTCTGTGGCTAAGGATCTGCGCCTGTGGCTAGAAGGTTGCCCGTTCAAATCCTGCAGCTGGCAGAGGAATCCTACTCCGTTGGGCTCCTGAGTAAGGCCCTTAACCCCAACTGCTCCAGGGGCGCTGTACAATGGCAGACCCTGCGCTCTGACCCCAGGCTCTCTCCCTATCTGTGTGTCTCATGGAGAGCAAGCTGGGGTATGCAAAAAGATAATTCCTAATGCAAGAAATTGTAAAGGGTTAATAAAGTAAAGTGATGTTAAATAAAAAAAGAGATCTCCAGTAACACCTACCTTCCACCATATGCCACACTCATACACACAAGAGAAACACATGAAAATACAGAAACAAAAATGCAAGAACATCAAAAATGCATATATTTTCCTGAAAGCCTGCATTACTATAGAATGTAGCTACAATAATATTTTCCTGGTTAGCTATATAACCAATCACTTACTGTATCAACAATCAATAAACTATCTAAATGCAATTTAAGAACATTCTTTTCTGTTGACAGTTACATGTTGAGTGTACAATACACAAAAACATTTTAACATTTTCACAATAAGACCCAAACAAAAGAAATAACACTCTGTTAAATTCCTTCAATGTCACTCTGACAGTCCGCCATTATAAAGCTGACACACTTCAGAAGAACTTAATATTAATTTTTACACATTAATCACTAACCAAAACATAAACATTAATAATTCCCTAATTTGCAAACTGTAAAATATGGATTGTTCTTAGATTTCCATTTAATTAGTTGACTTGCTACAATGTAAAACAATAGATGTCTTTATCAGTTTAGAGATATACAGATGCAGCCACTCAAAATGCACGGTATAAACCCGTACTGCGGGCAACTACACGTGTGCCACCACAACGTACCGCGGTACGTGATTGGCTGGCCAAAATGACCGACAGGGGCACTCGTGGTGCATTGGTCGGTAGTGAAAAGATTTAATAATTTAATCTCTTTACTGTGCACAGTAACACCACAGCATTTCGTTGATCTAACTAACAAGGACAGGACATTAGCTAGCCAATATGATAAAGGAATAAATTACTTTTTTTGTTTATTTCTTTTGCACATTTATTTGAACATTTCCATCGATTGTACAAGCACTTGGAAACTGTCCAATCCCTAGTTCATCAGGCATTTTCTTTTACTATAACAGACATAAAAACTCCCTTGCTTTTAACAGAGCGTTTTATCATTTCTAACAATGAAAATGATTTGAACTGCGACACTTTTATAATTCAACGAGAGCTCAAAATATCACAAGGATCCTCAAGAGAACAACAAAAACAACAGAAAAAGATATGTGTATCAGATACTGTATGTGAGAATCCAAGCTTTTTTATCTACGCTAAGAAGCAGTCTTTAAAATTTCTTCATCACACAGTGAAGTCAAAATTCTGGGGTGTGCGTATATTAGAAAATATGGGACTACTTCGAATGTGTGTCAGGCAATCAGATTTCAGTACCGGAATTATCCGTTTTATAATGGGGAATATAGTATGGAATCACATATCTAAAGAATTTAATAATGATATTAATTTAAGGATCTAAATATAAAAAAAATATGTATCTATATAGCAGGTAGTATTACTGTATTCCATTTTCTTTGTAAACACGGAAAAACAGATTCACAACATGACACTGTGTCACTCTTCTGTGTAAAAAAACGGTTTGAACACCCTGTTTTTAATAAGCTGCTGAATTAAGAATAGGAATGTTCCTGCTATCAGTCTTAACATAACCATATTATGTAAATTGCACTGTATATTGCTGGTCTTGGTAGTTTAAAGAAAAAATACACACCCGTATTGAATTTCTCCCTAAACATTTTAACCATCAAAGTCTTTCATGTGGTTATTTCGGAAACGTTTTTACGTGCTCCTTCTGAGCATGTTACTGTTTACTGTTACTGACATATTACCTGCCCTACCTGCGGGCACTTTTCCTGTCCATGGGGGAGGGTGGACTGTCTGTAATTAGAAGGTTAGCCTATTCTACAATGAGAATATAGATGGGGGGGGGAAGTGCCCGTGGTCATTTAATAAGTATTACAATTTGCACTGATTCCCTTGCGAAGAAATAGAGAAGAATATTCGTGTGTGGTCAAAAAATGGCATTAAGCACTTAAAATTAATATGGTCAGAAACAGTAAACAGTAACATGCTGTAACAAAATAGGCTAAACTGGGAAGAAAATGTTTCAGGTGTGAAGAATATAGATCCCCAATGCAATTTCAACCAAACCTGTTCCCACACACCCTGCCCCCACTGCGATTAGAATATACACAAAGCACTGAAATCTTTCGAGCTGATGATCAGGTGTTTCCGTCAACACCTTCCAGCAGCACTCCCATGCCCAGACGAGAGAGAGACACAAGACAAGCCCGCCAAGAGCGCGAGTGAGCCAGAGCATGTGTACATGTGTACAATGCTGTAATACAGTTTAAAATAATTAAAAGTTTAAACAGTATCAACTAAACTCCATTAATATAAGTATTGAGTGGTATTAAATAAATAAAGCTTTTTAGTATAGATAAAACTTTTCTAAAATGTATTAAAAAAATTAAAACGATTACAATCTTTCCACGTTTGATCCCAAAATCCCAAGAAACATAAATCTAAATGGGGAAAAAGCTATGCTCAAAGTTTATTAAGATACTTAGAAGACAAAGATAATGATTTACATTGCATTTATCTGATTGTGAATCAAAAAAGACATTTAATTAAACACGCATTTGCAATTTAAATCAAAATGGGGGTAACAGGGACTCTCTCTCTCTTATTATCAACACAAGTTCAATTGTGGTTCTTCTCAGATACTGTAGTTGGGCATTCAGGTAGATTGCCAGGTGAAATAAAAACAGGTTTCGGTAGTTAATAACAACTTTGTATGTGCGAAACGGGTGATTTTTCTTCCTCCTGATCAGCTTAGAAATCTGTGTATGCTGTAAGGTTTTTACTTCTTAATTAAAAGTCTAAAATACACATTTTGAATAGAAAAAATAATCTTCTGTTGTCTTCCTGGTATGTAGAACAGATCAGCGGGTCTTTTTTCCCCAAAGAGGGGTGTCAGATGGTGTCAGCCAATCACCATTCTGAAGCCGTACCATAATCTCTGGTATAGGCACACCCCAGAATGCTGTCACATAGTTTAAATCATGTTCATTTTAGGGAATTATGAAATGCTCGGTTAAAAGCAAAGGAGATTGTCTGTTATAGTGGACATAAAAACAAGAGTTTGCTGCGGCGTAATTGGAAACCCAATTTTAACAACAAATCGCCGGCATTATATCCTAGAAGAAACAGACCGGTGCCAGTGGGAGCATGCCCGGAGCGTAAAAGAAAATGCCAGACGAACTAGGGATCGGACAGTTTCCAAGTGCTTGTACAATCGATGGAAATGTTCAAATAAATGTGCTAAAGAAATAAACAAAAAAAGTTATGTATTCCTTTATCATATTGGCTAGCTAATGTCCTGTCCTTGTTAGTTAGATCAACTAAATGCTGTGGTGTTACTTTTTGTCGATGAAAAAATAAAGTATTTTAGTTTAAAATGACGGTTACAAAGAATGTGGACCAGCGTAATACTTTGAGTTTATAGCTTGTCCAAGGTCATTCATTATTAATACTATTAGTAATGTCTTCGGTAAAGGCTTTGATGCATAAAATATTTCTGCATAATTAAAATATTTATGATAAAGGTAGGTTGTGTACTTTTGCCCAACTTAGCAATCTTGCTTTCATAAAATATACCAACTTTTTAATGACTAATGATTAACATGCTGTAATACACAGTTTAAATTTAAAAGCTCAAAGCTTACAAGGTGATTCTGGAAACTTTCTGGTATAACGTCAAATCATACACCGTTACACCGTTACACGGCTACACCGCGTCATACCGCGTTTTGATGCGACACGCCCACTGCATTGTACCGTGGTGTACCCCACGTGTTTTGAATGGTTGCATCTGTATGGGTGTTGTTGATTCAGATGGAGCTTCAGATTTGTTGCATTTTCTCTTAACTCATAATGTAGCCACATTCTATTTTCTTTCCTTAAGGTAATATTTTCCTAGAGTTTTTTGGTTTGCTAATTATATGTGAAATACTGACAGACTCCAAATCTTTCTACTGAAAATATGGTTTACCCGCAGAGCCTAGTACTACTGGATATAATAGCTTATAATAGTGATGACATTATGTACAATGGGCTTTCCCCCAATAGAGCCAATAACATTCAACAAAAAAGATTTCACTCTAGTACTACTTAACTGAAGTCTGTTAGGATAAATAGCTGTACCAGGGAAAGTTTAACAAAAAATAATCTCATCCAACTGGTTTGCAAGAATTCCTTTTTTGATCTCCACAGATTTTTTTTTTTGGCATTTAGGTGCTCTGGTTTTCTTAATCTAATTATTACAGTAAAGAAACTTTACCATTGTTTATCTGGGTGCCAATCAATTATCACACAAAAAGGGTTCGTGACAAAGGGTGTTGAAAAGACTGGAAATGAGGGACCAATACAAAATAAAGGAGAAAAAGAAGACAAAAATGACACACCCTGGCACTTACAAATTATCAGGGAGACATTATCCCTACAAGTCACCTTGCAATCCACATACAGATGTAACCATTCAGAATGCATGTTAAAACCTCGTAATGCATTATTGGGGCTGCACTTTACTGCGGCATGTGATTTGCTGGCCAAAGACGATTGACAGATGGCACTTGTGGTCCATTAGATGGTAGTGAAATGATTGTTTCATTTAATATCTCTACTGTGCATGTTTAAATCTGCTTAAAATGGAATATGAATATGGAATTTTACAACTAAAGGGAAATTTTGGTAGCTGAGCATAAAAATAACAGAGCATAATGTCTCTGAATGTCATAAACAATACTAATTAGGAATATAAATATATTATACAAACTGTAAACAGTTGGTAGTGGTAGCTAAAATTAAAAACGTACACAACAGTATTCCACTTTCTTCATATACATTTTATAAATCAAAGTCTTTAACTCGGTAACTTACTATGGTTATTTTGGAAATGTGGAAAATGTGCTCGTTATGATTATATTAAGTTTATATATTTTATAAAAGCTATGATATTTTAACTTTTTCTATGAATACTTGCGTCATTATTGTAGTGAAAAACTGTGTAATTTTTAGAATTGCAATTATTATACATGTGTTTTGTGGTTTTGGAACTAAAACACACATTTTTATTTATTCATGGAACAGTTTGTATTACATATTGTTAAATATACTGCAATGAGGGAAAAAAAATCATACACAAGACTTTTTTCTCCCATTCAGGATTTCTTAAGCAGTGCTTTCTCGTCACCGTATGTGACACATGTCCAAATCAAGTGGTCATATCCACAGATACAGTATACCGAAACAGTAGCATAGACAATTCAATGAACTGTAGTGTGATCCTATACCATATAAATATTGTTACGACCCCAAGCGTCTAGGGGTAAAGGGGTGTAACATTTAGGATACTTCTTTTGGAAGCAGGTGGGTTTTGGTGAGGGACTAGAAAGCGTGATAACAAGGGTAAGGAACTAGAGTGGTGCCAAAGGAAAGAAAATAACACAAAATGGAGCTGGCTAGGACAGTGAGGGAAAGCTAATCTGACTACAAAAGAAAACCAGAAACACACAGTCTTCGCCGTCTTCAACACCCTAGTTAACCACCACTGACTACCCAAAACCATACAAGACAAACGGCACTCACCCGTACTGAACTACTCTTACTAATACAAAGTCAACTAAGTGTGTAAAGTGTACCCAACAACCTCAACTAACCTTATATACAAAAGTTCACACAAAAACACAAGTGAACCAGGAATACAAATAAGGGAGAACAAGAGTAATCAACAGGAACAGGGTACAAAAGAACACAAAGGTTGAACATGTAACACGTTTGGGTAAGGTAATGGCAAAAAAAAGGATGAACACACAAACAAAAGTACAAAGAAACTAACAGAAACCAACAAAACAACAAAGCCGAAGCAATAACCAAAACCAAGTAGGACCGAAGTCAAACGAAAGGCCTCTTCCTTCAGAAAACCGCCATGTTATATGCTGAATAAGATGTGTTCTGATTGGCTGAGAGGCTGATTGATGATTATGTCATACGGTAATGGTGTAATGGTGGGCAAATGGGGGAGGGAGAACAATTAAGGGTCAGCGGTGTGGAACATAAAAAAAACACACAGACCACACAGTGGGATGTAACAATATACTGTGTATACAGTATGATACTGTATGGTTTTAAAGCCACTACAATACAGTATGTGAAACATATTTTTATCATCAAAATGTACACTTTGCTGAAATTTGCATTAAAGCAAAAAATAATTGATCTAAATGCGGAATTAAACCTGAAGGAAGCACATTACGCTAACAACAAGCCACAGTATAATAATACACTTTTTATATATATATCAAATGGAGTCATCTTGTTTTTGTAAATAAAAACAATATTCATTTAATATTTTACATAATGGAAAACAATGTTTAAAATTTATTAAAGTCTGAACAGTATACAACTTAAATTCTATAATTGGAAAAAGATTGTCCCTCTATATTGACTGGGATTTGAAACCAGGCATTTTCTGGTGACAGTTATCTGGCACGCATTCTGAATGGTTGGATCTGTACAGTCACAGTACTATGAGTATACCCATTAGTCAGCATGCACTGAATATAACCAGTAGAGTTAGCATACCCCCTGTGGTTGGGTACTATTAGCCAGACAGAAAGTAAATGCATGAACATTGAACCTCATGTGACAAAATTTGTTTCTGTCTGAATTTTAGTCAAACAGGTTTTGACTCATCTTAATTTACAAAAAAAAGCCATTTAGTCCTAGTAAACATCATTGTAGTTTATTTTTATAAGCATTTTATCAAAGCCATTTAGACCTATCATTGTAGACTTTCATTTCAATGTGGATTACTTTTTTCAGTATTTTATTATTATTGACTAAAATGCAAAAAAAGTTCTTAGAGGAATATTTATGTCCATAATTCAGAATCCTGACCAGGTCTAGTACAAGTGTTCACATTACTCCTATCCTGGAGTCCTTGCACTGGCTTCCGGTCAAATTCCGTATAGACTTTAAAATCCTCATGCGCACCCATAAGGCTCTGCATGGCTTGGCACCTCAGTACCTGTCTGAACTTTTATCGCCCTACTCCCCAACTTGCAACCTTCGCTCTTCTAATTCTGCTCTCCTTACTGTCCCCCAAGCCCATCTACATTGTATGGGTGACAGGGCCTTCTCCTGTTATGCCCCCAAGCTCTGGAACTCTTTGCCCAAGGATATCAGAGATTCACCTTCTCTAAGCTCCTTTAAATCCAGACTCAAAACCCTCTTATTCAGAAAAACCTTTACTTAACTGGTTCCATTTTCACCCCTCTGCTTTCTTAGTACCACCATCCACGGTCTCCTCTATATATTGTAATTGTGTTTTATCTTGTGTATTCTTCTTATTTATTGTTGTTGTCATCCTGTAAAGCGCTTTGAGAAGCCACCTTTAAAGGCGCTATAAAAAATAAAGTTTATTATTATTATTTTTTATTATAAATTTGGTTAGAAAAATTAACACTGCTGTCATGTGCTGTGACACTACCCAGGCCTGATGGTTTCACTGGAAGCATCTGCTGTGATTGACCACTGTAAAGCAGAGATAGTATGGGTTGAGAATGGAGCTACACAGGATCTCTTATTTAAAACATATTTCAGTAACAATGAGAAAAATACAATTGGAGAATTTACAGATGATTAATTATGGTGGCACAGGACAAAAGTACTACAGCTTGCAGAAAAAATCGAACTCACCTGTGCATACAATTACCTTACCAAACTGTAACTAAATACAATATTACACAATAATTAATTATATCAGAATGTTTTTTTAAGTTACAAGTAACTGTAACAGATGAGATAGTTTGGGTATTGAACACCAGGTGTTGAAGGCTATATAGGTGTGACTTGCCTTGATGGGCCAGTGAACCTTGGTGTTGATTCAGTTTAATGCCATGTTCTTTGAGTTCCTGCACTAAACTGAGGCTCTCTTGACACAGACACCACTACCACACCATGCAACAGGCAACATGTGAGGTTGACAAACTTGTTTGACTGGGCCTGTGATTGAGAGTTGTGAGACAGAATGCAGCAGTTGTACCCAGGAGAGGACACAGACAATTTGGATTCTACAGGGCGCAGCTGAGGAATCACCCCCCACACTTGACATCGAACTCAGGAGAAATCAAGGTGGGGGGTGGGGAGCTTGAAACCACGTTGTTCAGGAAGACTAGATGTTGTTGTAATGTTGTCAGAAGAAGTCACAGGAAGAGCAGCATGTGAAACTTGATCACTACTGACATGTCAGGTTGCTATCAATTATTGCAACTGGAGTTCTGTAGTGACTGTCTTGACCTACTCCCCTACCTAGACCAATACACTTGGACCTTCATATTAATTAGACTGTTCTATGCAACGATTAGCACATCATTGTACATGCTCCAGTAAGTAGCTACGTCACCATGTGCAGGCTGTCAAGGAACAAGTAAAGGATTATTCCGTATTGCAAATAAAAGAAAAGAGACACAACAATTAGGCTGTGGAGCCTTCTTCAGGTGTTATACAAATACTTGTGACTCTTTTATTTTATTTTCAGCATGAGATAAAAATTTTGATCTGTGTAATTGTACATGTCTGACCACATTAATTGATAACATACTGATCCATCTGTCCCTGGGTCATAATTAAAAAAAACAGGAAGCAAAGGCATCTAATGGTTAGTTACCATCTCACGTTTGAAGACACGGAGAAGATCCATTCTTATGCAAGCCCCACCAGCAAGAGAAGTCACAGACTGACCAAGCAAGTGCTTGAACAGTTTGCAATTATTGTAACATTAGGAAGTGTTAAAATGTTTCAGAGAGAGAAACTTTGTTTCTAGACAGGAAACAGATTATCTGCCTGGTCACTGTTAGGTAGGGAGACAGGAAGCCTAGTAAGAGTCTTCAAAATCCTTTTAGGATTTTGTTTGGTTTGTTTTGAGTATTTTACTGTAGACTACAAATAAAAGACCACTTTATTTTTTTACCTTATGGCTGCTTTGTGTGTCTGTTTTTCCTGACATGCCTATAAATGTTTCTATTTTCCGATACTCTGGAACAAAATGTCTAGTAATTCTTTCCTGTATTTTCCTCTTGGCTTTAAGCAGGCTTGGTATTCAACAGGTTCAATGACCCCATGATCTGTGGCCTATCAGCGCTCTTGCTAATAAAGATGGTTAATACTTCTACTGTAGTAGGCAATTGCGTTTATTATGGTCTGTCATGAAGGATAGATGAAGTAAAATAATGCCAAAAACAATTTCTACATACTGTACATTTAATTGATAAGTATAGTTTTATTTTGATATTTTTAACAATTTATACTTGCATTTATTTTTAATATCCACATTTTAAGACAGTTTAAATGCCTAACCACAGCTATCTTTTTCATAACTGTCTTTTTCTTTAACCTAAGCATTTCTCATCTTATATTCAAAAGATAGGTGGTGATATATTTTTTTTCTTTTAAATGCATATATTTTGAGTTAAGGAATTAATTTAGAATTTTCAAAATATTTTTTTTTCCATTTTTCAAAAGGGGATATTAAGAAGTATAGCTAGCAATAATTAAAGTAAAAACTAAATACAATATACAGAAATAAATGAATTACATCACCATTAAAATTTTCAGCACAGCTAACTGCAGATGTGAAACTTATTGGTTAGCATTTATAGATGCCAACATTTGTAAATAGAAGTGCTAATTGTCTCCACTGAGGATATAATAGATGACACAGAAATATTTCTGGCACCCAGTTTTTTCAACATGATATATTGAGCAAGTTGACCACATTATGCTGTCATCAGAATGTGAGGCCTTGGACTATTAAGACCAGCTGGTCCCATTTTATAACTCTTCACAAACATAAACAGTCAAACTCATCTCCACAAACTTTTTCCTTTAAAAAAATTCTCTCTGTCTTCCGCATTGAAAAAATTAATGATCTCTTTCTTGCTCAGACACATTTCATCATGTCATTTTACAGATTTGCTTTGAATGAAAGATATAGCAATTACACCTGCAATTATGACTTAATAATGACATTATGCCATCATGTCAGGTAGTATTTGGAATGGCTGGCTAAATATTTTCTTTCCCATAATATACATTTAGATACCAAGGACCCATTAACATTATGTGGCACTTTTGTCTTCTTTTGACCGTCCTAACCAATGTGATAGTAACAACATTGTAGCAATGTGGATTATTTTCTGATATATCATGTGATTGTAAAAACGGCAAGATCTCAAGAACAATTTAAACAAGGAATTATAAAAAGTAAATCAGCAACACACATCTAATGACTTAGACAGATATACAAACACACACACACATACAGACACACACTTAGGCTTGTTCAGGACCAGTGACTTCTGAAGCTAGATAAAATAGAAAACAAACATCACTTCTCTCTGGGACAAGTCAACCTCAAACAAATCTGTCAAGCTTTGAATTTGGTGAAATGCACCATTAAACTTCTTCATTCAGCTACATATACTGACATGGCATGTCTTCTAACAATTTACAAAAACAAAATCTGCTATCTCACATCACTCAGAACTTTTCTTGTTTTTTTTAGAAACATACCCCATAAATTACTGTTTTGATACACAATAAGAGAACACATTTTTCATGCTACAAATATTTTTGGCAATACATAAAATTAAGAAATTTCAAGATGCTACTAAAATGTTATTTGTTTGCAATGATACTGTATACAGTATGTATTTAAGAAATTGAGATGGATAATTTGTCTCTTTATTCATGTAACTAATGCTCATATTTAATATTATGTGTTTAATAATGAAAGGTATTAAATGTTTTACAAAATTTTAATTGAAAAAAATATAGTATGCTATTACAAAAACTCTTAATCTGTAATAGAAGTATATATTAATATAAATATAGACTAATATAATGGTAAAGTTGCTAACCTCTAAGTGATTTCAAACACTTCGTTGTATGGTGTTATTTGGAAGGGTTAAAACCTCACTGACCTTAACAAACTACCAGATTGCATTATTCTTCAGTTAATGTGTTTTTCATTAAATGAATAGCATGCAGAAGGGAAACCTGAATGAGACCAATAATTTAAGAAGTGCAGGCTAATTTTAATCTATCATCTTGATATGTGCATACAAAGTGTCAAAGGTAGGGCAGGAAAAGGATTTTTCATGTGATTCATTTTCCTTTGGGTGCATTACTTTTATGACACATGATAATTTAATAGATTTTAAAGAAGTCAATTCCAGATTCACAAGACAAAAAAGGATATTAAATTATAGGGCATCCCAAAAGAGCAATCATTCTTACAAAGACGTAATTGTGCTACCATTGTGGATTAATGATCTTCTGTTTTTTTTTCTTTTAAATTATACCAAATGCAAAGAAACACATATTTAAATAAACAAACTTGTTTAAAAATAATCAAAATGAATAAGTATATTATTGATTGTATCTACTTAAAAAAACCTCATTGATGGACAAGAATATATTTGTTTCCTTGTTTATCACCATTAGAATTTTACTATGAAATATACAGTATAAGAAAAGATTTTAATATATTATTTTGCTACTTTTTTTGTTACTGGTAAAAATACTGGGTTAATGATGAATACAATTTACATACAAGTTCAGTTTGTTTAGGCTGTGGAGACTTCTTCAGGTATGAAGAAGAGGGGGAGACACCGACAGTTGGTAAAGCATGGGAGAACAAAAGACAGGAGTTGAGACAAGACAGGAGAGGAGGAGTATCAACACTCAGTCAGACCTGGAAGAGAGTTGTGAAGTCAAAACCTACAAATGAATAGAGAGGATTAGAAAGAAACTAGTTGTCTTAAGAGAGGGTATGATCCTTGTTTCCGGATAACTTTGGTTTTTCCTGTCTTTCTGCAATAGGAGTTCAGAAACCCTGTTAAAGATGAAATGGGGAACTGTGGAGTTTGACAGATCTTTGATCCTCACAGCCCTAACATGTTTCCTGAAACTGTTTCCCAGTCTCCTTCCTGTTTCACTAATGTAGATAGTTTGGCATTGTCTATAGAAACATTTTTGCTGGAAATGCATGTCATCTGAGTGATTTGGAATTGTCCAGAGGGGCCTTGCTTACGCATTGTATAGGATATATATTTACAGGTGATGCAGCAAGTTCTGTTGTAGGGGAAAGTGCCTGGTGTGGATGATTGCTGTGGCCGGTCAAGGGAGCTGTGAACAAGGTTATGTAGATTAGGTGGTCGGCGATATGAGATGATGGGGTGTTCAGAAAAGTGGGTACCAATGAAGGGATCATCCTGTAAGATGGGGAACTTGTCATTAATGGTCCTAGGAATAGAAAGGGTTTTAGGCTAGTAGGGAAGCACAAATGAGATGCGTTTGTGTCCAGGAGTTCCTAATTGAGTTGATGATCTGAGGGGTATTTTTGGCTCAGGAGAGGTCAATAACATTGGTGAGTTATCCTCTGTTAATGAAAAAAGATATTTTGATGAGTTATGTATGGAAGTTCATGTCATCACTGCAAAGGTACAATGCGTTAAAATGCAGTGGGCGTGACGCAATATACCACATGTTAATTGAAATATGATAATAGTATCCGGAAGCACCCTGTGAAACCGCCAGGTGGAGCTAATAAAGCGTTACATCTCATGTACAGCATTTGAGCTGTCAAAAAACGCCCGGTTTCGAATCCCGGTCACTTCTGAGGGATAATCTTTTTCCAATTAAGAATTTAAGTTTTATACTCTTTAGACTTTTAATAATTTTAAACTGTGTATTACAGCTTGGTAATCATTAAACTTTAAAAAGTCGGTATATTTTATAAAAACAAGATTGCTCAGTAGGACAAAAATATTTTATGCATCAAAGTCTTTAACTTGGTAACTTACATGGGTTCTGGTTTTAATGTACTTGTTCTAACATTATTAAGCTTATATTCTGTACTTCATAAAAGGTTATAACATTTTATCATTTTCTAAGTATACGTAGTAAGAACACCACTTGCTGTTATTGTAAAAAGATAAATGTTGTAGTGATTTAACATCACTTGATAGCTATATTAATATGGAGTCGTGTTACTAAGTAGCTAAAATATCACAAGGGGACATTTTGGAAACATTTGATGTTAGTTTAAAAAAAATGTATTATTGTCCTTATAGTGGTAATAGGCAATGGACTGTCATGTAGTGCACTTCACCTAGGTGGTTCAAAGCCCGATCAGAGAATTTCTTTCTTACATAGCCAAATATATAAAGTCCACTATTATAGCTTGTTGTTGTGTATGTATCTAGATTAATTATTATGAGTGATTGTTTCATGATTCACGATTTCTTCATGCAATTCTTTACTTTTATGGAGGGGAAATATATTTACATGTTGTGTATCGCCTCTTCTTATATTTGTAAAAACATTCCAATTTAAATGCAATACAGACTATATCATTAATAACATTGTATCGAATTCAGATTCTTGGGCTTGTGCCCTCACTGCTCTTGCCCCAGTTTACCCTTCACCGCATGGGCTTGAACCTGGGTCTCTTGTGTTGCTTAACAGAGATTTTTCTGACTGAGCTACAGACGACCTCCCTTAGCATCACCAGCCAGCAGCCCTGTTATGCCGAGGGGAGCAGAGGGCTGTACTGTCACCATGCTGCAACTGGCTTGTACCATCTGTATGCCTGTAGATCGTTAAAATATTAATAATGAATGACCTTGGACGAGCTGTGAACTGAAGAGTTAGAGAAGAAAGGTTGAGTCTTGACTTTTCAGCTTGGAAATAAACCTTTACAGCCATCCTTTTGGTTATATTTTTTACATATCCGGATGAGTAAAAATATATTGGATTAATAACTGAAGTAAGAAAAAATATTTCACACATACTTTGAAACCATATGGCTTTGGATCAGCGGGACTCGATTGGGAGGGGGGGTGGTATTTTGATTTTCCTGCTGTAGGTATCCTCTCGCAAGGCACCAGTAAATGTGGGGGTTGTGCTTAACTGGGACAATTATTAATTGTAGCAGCAAAAAGATTCTTCTGATGGCTATTAGAATCCAACCTTGCGGGATAACTCAAACAACACACACACACGGGTACTAATACACGGAAATACATTTATTAATACATAAAATGTGCATATAAACATAACAGATTTTATCGTGAGGGTTAGCAGAATACAAAACGGATATATTCAGTCACGAAGAGTTACAAATACCAAGAGGGACATACGTTTAGTATATCATTCATTTAGACCGTTTCGTAAATGAACTTGGATTACAACTTCTACACTAGATACTCAAAAGCAAGTATATCACTCATAGGAATTAAATTGATATCAACTCAGGTTGAGGTAGCAATTGAATTCTCGAGCTGTAATGCAGAATGTTGAAAACTCATCCAATCTGTGTGGATTCAGATCTCCTGCAGACACAAACAGCAGTGGCAGGCTTGTTGCTGTCCAATCAGTACTCTCTGGCTCGGTGCCAGGCAGTGCTCGGTGCAGCTTGTGACGTGGTGGGAGAGATTCCTGCGATGCAGTGCGCTGCTGATGCTCTCTGAAAACCAGCTAGTTAGTGTTGGCTGAGACTAGCAAAGTTTGTGCACAGGAGAAAAGTGACTGCGGGTCCCAGCAGGTCAGGAAGAAGACCAGTTCGTTCCTGATGAAGCGCTAGTCCTGAATACTTATATTCAGATTGGGTACACGAGGCTTGCTGCTGGCTAACCTCGGGTGGACCTTTGGTTACGTGCTGGCAACCTCCGTTCTCAACTCTTAGAACAAAGGAAGGTCCTGCACTCTGACACACTGGCCATTACGTGGTGGTCCGAGCTGAGTCTGAGGATGTTCAGGAGGAGCCCTGAGGCTGAAAGTCCAGCAGGCGCGCTGCGAGAATGTCCTGCCCTCTGGAACTGTATTACAGGCGCTCTGTGTTGTTTGTTTTACCTGGAGGAAATGCAGGTCGTTCATTGGTTGAAAGTTTAATGGGCATCAGAGACCCACTTGGTGTTAACCTGCCCTAATAGTTCCTGATTGGCTGATGATGAGTAACCATGCACTCTGACCTTAGGGTTTTAAACCAACTTTGAATAACACTTTCTGTTGGAATCTTAGACTTTAAGGCTCCAGATAACCATTTGTTAAGGTTGCTGGAGAATCTTAGGAATTGGGAGTTGTTCCTTATCAGGACACTCTATCAGCTAGAAAAACACCTTAATTGTGAACCAAATGGAATGGCCTCTCTGTATCGGGGACCACAGAGATGAAGGAGAGAGGGACTGGCAAGGGAACAGAAACCTTAATTCCTGTACTTTAATAAGCCTTGCCCCTACACTGCTCAATCAGTATTCGCTACAATACTATAATGAGTCCCTGAGGCATATCGTTAAAAATTTCAGAATTATTAAAAAATAAACCTTTGTTGAGTTTGCACGAGAGACAAAAGGTACCTTTTGAGAAGTTGTGTACTGCTTGCAAAGTACCAGATTTTGACAAACAGCTAATTTTGCTTGAAGAATTTAAAATCTGTCTGTACTGTAGCTTTATTTAATTGAGCAGAATGTCATCTTGCTCTTACAAGAGGGTCTTTTAAGCAGAGTTTGTTTTAACACACCACACCCTTTTGATTGAGTTTTAATCAACTTTGTCAGTGAAAAAAATTACCACAGACACTTTTCCTTCCCCCCTGTTGTGAGGTGATAATGGGGAAAACATTTTTTTTTATTTTACTGGGAGTGTGAACATTGAGTGAGCACTTGAGCGTACAGTCAGACTAACACAGTGAGATTCCTGAGATGGATAGTTTTAGTAAATGTTGACAAATATCTGAATTTTTGCTTTCACGAGACAAGATAAAGTTGTATCCAGCTGTGAATCAGCTACGTGACCTTGTCCCTGTTAAATTGTGGGAAAGAGGTTTAGTCGGCAGCTTTACTCACAGTGTAGTGAAAATGTGCAAATTTTAATACTAATTATTGATTAAAATTAAAAATTATGTTTATGTTAAAACATGTTTACAAAGAAGGTGGATTACAGTAATACTACCAGCTATATAAGTACATATATTTAGATCCTTAAATTAATATCGTTATTAATTTCTTTAGATAAGTGATTCCATATTATATTTAACGGATTTAAAAAAGTATGAGGTTTTTTTCTGCAATAACGAGCGCAAGTATTAATAGAAAAGGTTAGAACATGGAATACAGAAAGAGTTTCATAAATTAAACAGAGGTCCGGAATACAAAATAGACGTTTAATAAATTGAAGTTTGTGAAAACAGTGACAAATCACCCCGAACAAAATACAATTTTAAAATACAAGCAGTTTGAAATTACTAGCTGTTATTAATAAATCACTTAACTTTGAACGTGTTGTGATATTTAGAAATAACTACCAATTCAATATAGTGTTGATAACATTTCCTATTTTAGTTTTTCAAAGAAATGCTTATTTGTTAAAAGAAAATGCATAGTAAGAGCTGGGTTCAAACCCCCGACCTCCAGCATGCAACTCACATGCCTAAGCCATTACACCAACGCACCACTTAACCACTTAAGCTGTAGCTGAAAAAGGCAGGCAAAAAGTTTCCAATCACGGGTGAATGAGTCAAATTTATGCAGATGTTTACAAAGAAAGTGTACTACTGTAATAATTTGAGCTATATGAACATAATTATATAGTTATTAATTTCGTTAGATACGAGATCCCATATTTTATTCCCTATTAGTCAAATTCTAAAATGCATGTTTTTTTTACTTCAATAATGAGCGCAAATATTCATAGAAAAGGTTAAAATATTATAACTTTTTATGCAGTATATAAACTTAATATATTCAGAAGGAGCACGTAAAAACTTTTCCATAATAACCACAGTATGTAACCGAATGAAATACTTTGATGCTTATGAAGAAATGTTTATGAAGAAAGTGGAATACTGGTGTGTATTTTTTATTTAAACTACCGATACTAGCCATATACAGTTTACATAATATATTTACAGATGCAGCCATTCAAAATGGGTGAGGTATTTCGCGGCATACCCCGGTGGGCGTGTCGGGGTATCACGCTGTTCACGTGTGTCACGTGACTAACTATCCGGCGTCGCCTTGTAAAACCGCCAGGGGGAGCTTAACCTCTCATGTACAGCATTTGAGCCTTTAATTTTGAACTGTGTATTACAGCATGTTAATCATCAGTCATTAAAATGTTGGTATATTTTATGAAAGCAAGATTGCTCAGTTGGACAAAAGTACACAACCTACCTTTATCAGAAATATTTATGCATCAAAGCCTTTACTGAAGATATTACTAATAGTATTAATAATGGATGACTTTGGACAAGCTGTATACTCAAAGTATAATTTCTTTAGCACATTTGTACAAGCACTTGGAATCTGTCCAAGCCATACTTTGTCAGGCATTTTGTTTTACTTCAACGGGCATAAAAACGTCCTTGCTTTTAACAGGGCATTTCATAATTTCTAGCTACGAAAATGATTTAAAATGCGACACCTATCATTCAACTAGAGCTTAAAATATCACAAGGAAAAATACACACCGGTATTCCATTTCTCCCTAAACATTGTAAGCTTCGAAGTCTTTAACTAACGTGATACCGGAGTCAACAAGCATACTTTTAGAATTTGATTAAAAGGGAATATAATATGGAATCGCGTATCTAAAGAATTTAATAACGGTATGATTATATCCGTGTACTGCGACAGGGCTGTGTAGGGCTGTTTCGCCTGCCTGATCATGTGAGCTGTCTTGTAGCCTACTGGTCTAGGTGCGTGACTACCAACTGGCAGGTTGTGTGTTTGAATCCAGCTGGTGCTGGACTTTTCTTCGAAAAAATAGGTAAGCGATATTATGGACAATCAATTGACTTTTATATTTCAAAATATCGCAACATGATCGATATTTGCGATATTTTGAACATATCTTCCCTTCTGACAGCGGTTCCTGCTTCTTTTGTGTGTGTGTGTGCAACAGAGTAAATTTTTATAGAGAAATGGAGGCTGGACAGCATGCGTTACAATATAAACATTTATATTGATTTAAATTTTCTGTGCCTAGTCACATTATTTTATAGCGTTTTTATTGCGTTATTAAATCCGGTGGCGCTGTGTTAGTTTCCTGACTCACATTATTTAAACTGCGACACTGATCATTCATCTCTAAATAAACTTTATTTTATATAGCGTTTTAAGCGAATAGGTAACTAGATTGCTCATAAACCTAATCGCTTTTTCTACATAAACACAGCGTGATTGCTCTCTGAAAATGCTTTTCCTTTATTTTTAAAGTAGGCTCAGATTTCAACTATAGATCATATTATTATAAACTTATGTATACATTTATGTAAAATGTATTTTATGTAAACCATGTTTGCCATTAATTCATTTAGGGCTAAAATACGTTCATTGTCTTCCAATCGAGTCGAGTTGACATTGGAAGCCTGCCACACCCGGACTGTTAAACCAACGGATTAGCACGTCAAAGCCCATTGAGCCAGTATTGGCTTTAGTATTCCCCCCTTCTCCCCTCAATTCAATTCAATTTTATTTGTTTTATTTGTTTTATTTGCATGACAGATGGGTACAAGCAGTGTTGGGTATGTATATTGTAACGCTTACGGCAGACAGGCACCAGAGCAGCGCACCGAGGGAGCGTCTGCATTTATAACTTAGTTTTTAAAATTAGTCAAACAATACGAAGCATCTCCTTTTACTTATTGCCTGAGCATACTCCAACGCGTGTGAAGTCTATAAACGATATTAATTTTAGAACTTAAACATACAGTATATGGCTGGTCTCGGTACTTTAAAGAAAACATACACACCGGTATTCCATTTCTCCCTAAACATTTTAAGCATCGAAGTCTTTAACTAACGCGATACCGGAGTCAACAAGCATACTTTTAGAATTTGATTAAAAGGGAATATAATATGGAATCGCGTATCTAAAGAATTTAAAGACCAGACAATCGCAAACTCGTTTTCAATAAAATTATTTTATTCATTCAGCAGTTTGTGAGAGGGACATCCAGCAGGGAGAGACACACACACCGGTTTTTATTGACAAAATTATTTTTTTTAAATTCCTCTTGTCTAACAGGAATGTTTTGTTTGTGGACAGACTGTTAGACAAGAGGAAAAGACCGCCTCCTCCTACGAAGCATTTCGTTGATCCGATCACGAATTCTTTTCCAGTCGTACGCAGCAAGGGTTGAGAATCTCCGATTCACCATCGTACTAATGGTTTCCCGGAGATTGCAAGGCAAGGCACTTTTGCCTCTGGACCCATCGAAATTTACAGACGTGGTCCACCCCCAGTAAATTTCAAAAGTCACAAGATTTCGAAACACGAGGGCGGCGTAGCGGTCGGCTCTTGCTTTCCCGTCTATGCCGATGCACTGCAAGTACAACCCCCCCTCCATCTCCTAGGTGATGGGTAGCAGTTGGACATCTGGGAGAATTATTCGTCCCACTGGCGTCTGTGAATTCCGCTGTGCTTCCTGGGGGGAGATAGCCGGCGGGGACAGCATCAACAGATTCCTGCGCGGTGGTGAACTGAGAGGCCGGGATGGAGTGTCCTGAGGCGGTGTGTGCTCTGCGGGGGGCAGAGCTTCCGCCAGGCATTGCAACCTGCGCGGCGGGGAGAGGCACTTTTCGGGAGACAGCTGCTCAACTGTTTGACTGCCGGAACATACTGTCTCCTTCCTCTGCATTTTCAGGAGTGTCTCTAGCCTCCCAATCCTCCCCAGTAATGCATCGTACTGCTCCCGCTGCTGCCGAAATGTCTCCATACAGGTGCTGCTTCTACAGGTTGGCACCCTGGCCAGTGGCCGAGAGCAGAGACCCACGGCCTGTGGCAAAATAACATAATTCATGTAAGAAATAAAGTCACACAGTAGTATTCATCAGTCGCGGAACAGAAGTCAAAATAAACTTTTCTTTTTTTCCGTCTTACCGCTTTCTTTTTTACTGTCCTGGTGGTAGATCGTTTCGCCCGTGCGGTGTTTTCTTGAAGAACAGGCTACGAAGAAATAATTATAATTGAATTTAAAATTCAAAACGGCAATAATACCTTGTAATATGCGCTGTAATCACGTATTTCAGATGAAGTCTGCTGTATCTGCTTACCCTTCGCTCTTTGGAAGCTGGGGCGGCAGAAGCACCCCGTCTCTACGGTGAGGTGCGCTGACAGCTGTGTGGTGTGGCGCAGTTGTGGCCTGGCACGGTGAAGTGCGCTGGCAGCTGTGTGATGCAGTGGTGGCCGGGCACGGTGAGGTGCGCTGACAGCTGTGTGGTGTGGCGCAGTTGTGGCCTGGCACGGTGAAGTGCGTGGTCGGTACCCGACCACCACTGCATCACACAGTAACCAAAATCCGCAATATGGAAACAGAACCTGTGTAATTGTTGATAGATGATGTACTCGTAACATTTTTTCAAGACGAACTACAACATTTAAAAAATGACTGGTATGTACTTGATATCTCTAATCAATCCACGGGTCCCAGCACAAAACGAAACTAAAATGCATACCGTTTCGCGCTTCTTATTAGTTGCTCAAAAGTAATTTGACCGTATGAAATGCATAATATAAACCTAGAAACATATACGTGAGCAGTACTTAAGCACTGTAGTATCGGTGTTGAGACATACCTCTCAAATACTGTAAATCAAGTTAAAAATATCTCAAGACCGATTCTGGTCGTAATGAAACCATGTTTCGTGTATGTTTTCTTTTTCATCTTGAAATAACTCATTTCTAAATACCTTTTTCACTGTTAACATCTTGCAGGAACTTTGCGACAAAATATACACTCTGACAGTTCATCCTGCTACCAACATTAAATAAAACAAATCTTAAGATTTCTATATTTATGTCTTTATTTAGTGGTTTCATTCGAAGCTTACAATGTTTAGGGAGAAATGGAATACTGGTGTGTATTTTTTTCTTTAAAGTACCGAGACCAGCCATATACTGTATGTTTATGTTAAGATTTCCCTTCAGTGGTAAACTTAGATATGAATATTCAATACTTAAACGGGCACAGTTAAGACATTAAATATACATATACATATTGTATACAGTACAGTTTGCATATGGTAATATGTTTATGTTACGCGATTAAAAAATAAATAAATAAAACTGAAAGGTCCAGCACCAGCTGGATTCAAACACACAACCTGCCAGATGGTAGTCACGCACCTAGACCAGTAGGCTACAAGACAGCTCGCATGATCAGGTAGGCGAAACAGCCCTACACAGCCCTGCCGCAGTACACGGATATAATTATATCGTTATTAAATTCTTGAGATACGCGATTCCATATTATATTCCCTTTTAATCAAATTCTAAAAGTATGCTTGTTGACTCCGGTATCACGTTAGTTAAAGACTTCGAAGCTTACAATGTTTAGGGAGAAATGGAATACTGGTGTGTATTTTTTTCTTTAAAGTACCAAGACCAGCTATATACTGTATGTTTACGTTCCAAAATTAATATCGTTTATGGCCTTCACACACGTTACAGTATGCTCCTATTCTTTTTATGCTCAGCTACTAAGATTTCCCTTCAGTGGTAAAATTCAATATCTACAACGGGCACAGTAAAGACGTTTACAGTAAGTCTTTCTACGACAGACCAACGGACCACGAGTGCCCCTGTCGGTCAACCAATCACGTACCGCGGTATTTTGCGTCATCGCGCGTCAGGATGCACGACGCCGTAGCCAATTACCTCCGGTACGTGTCTGTACCGCGCACTTTGAATGGCTGCATCTGTATGTTCCTAAATTAATATAGTTTATGACCTTTAAACACATAATGGTGCTCTTCTTTTTATGCTCAGCTATCTAAAATTTCCCTTTAGTTGTAAAATTCCATATTAATATTCAATATTAGCAGGATTTAAACATGCACAGTAAAGAGATTAAATGAAGCAATAGTTTCACTAACAACCAATGCAGCAGGAGTGCCGCCTGTCATTTTGGCCAGCCAATCACGTACCGCAGTATAATGTGCTAAACTGTAGATAATTTCGCGTGGTACAGGGTTTTACTGTGCATTTTGAATGGTTGCATCTGTACTTGAGGGATGGGTCGAAGCGAGTGAAAAAATGCAGGGAATGTTCCATCTGGTTGTTAGAACATGTGACAGCACTGACACGGTCATCGATGTACCACCAGTAGAGAACGGTGACAAAGCTGATGTAGGAAGCAAAGAAGCATTCTTCTACCCAACCAATAAAAATATTAGTTAACTGGGTCCAATCCTGGTGCCCACGGCAACTCCACTGACTTGCTGATTATTGAACAAGAAGGCATTTAGTGTGAGGACCAATTCAACAAGAGTGTGAGTAGGTGAATCAAGAACTGTGTATTTGTCCATAATGTGCATGAGAGCTGTAAGACCCTCATTGTGGGGGAGTGATGGTGTATAAAAATGTGAGGTCCATGGTAAAAATGAAACATTCTGGGCTCTGAAACTGGAAATTGTTTTAAAAAATTGTATGATAAGTATGAGAGCATGGTTAGTGTCCTTAATATATGAAAGAAGCCCTTCAACCAGTGGTGTCATAAGGCTGTTGAGAAAGCTGAGGTGTGAATTGTGGGATTTACTCGAGACAAACATTTTGTTTAATAATTATTGCCAATCAATGGAGATTGATCAATTTCATGCAATATGCTTTCAGAAGTGATACATTTTGCATGCTTTGGACAATTAGTGCCACCAGCTGAAAATAAGATGTGTGAAATAAAATGAGGTTTGGAAAGACATGTTGTAATGTTAGAATTGTTTTTGGTTTCTAGAAACAACATGATGGGACTGAAAAATAACTAAACTGGAAAGAGAGCAAGCTTTACTAGAAGAAAAAAAAGACATTTAAGTGGCCAGGGATGGACATAAGAAGTATTAAGCAGTTTTGGAAAAAGAAAATAATAGATTATGTAAACAAGAAGCTTTTGGTATGAAGGTATGAAGATTACATTAAAAAAAAATTACAGGTCACTCCATACAATCTCAATTGGAAACTGTGAATTTTGTTTCCTTACCAAACAGATGTCGCTAAAAAATATAATAAAAAAAACACCCCATTTACCTGCTACCACACATATATAAACCAAAATTCAAAAGGCTGTCTGGCTGACTATAAAAGCTATCCCTGGCACATTTTACTTATTTCACTAGTTCAGTCAAATTCTAATCACAAAACAAGCCAACAAGTCCAAGGGTACTTCATGCTTTTGCTTTAATTCACCTGTCTGAGGAATTAACATTGCTGTTCAGAGATTACTGGTGTCTCATCTCCCAGAAAGAGCCCCAAAACATAGACACAGTTTTCAAACACTGAGTTAAGTCAGGTTAGGTTGGCTACTGCTGTGCAAGAACTGAACAGAAAATGTATGTAGCATAGAATGGGTGAGAATCACTGACAATGCAGGGTTCAGCTTGTTTGAATGAGTGGATTTGGATATGCAGTGTTTTGGAGGAACACCAATGGTAAATTATGTAAATGAGAAGCATGTATGATGCTTATGACATAACATAAGTCAGTGGACAGGTGGCAGCACTAGCAGCTAGCAACACTGAGAGGGCCAACTAGCTTGAGATTGGAACTTTGTTTGGTAGAGTGGAATGGATGAGAATGTATTCCAAGTGGAACCCCCAAAAGAAGAAGAAATGTCAGCAATATATGCAGCCAAAAGCTTTAGGAGAGGGAAGAGTCAAGGTGCGGATAATGTATCAGTTGGACACCAACCAAAGGATGGGTAAATGGGGAGGGGAATCCAGCACTGTAGCACACTTTTGTTCAAATCCAAGGGAAGGATTTGACTAGGGGCTCCACCAGTTACAGCGAAATAAAGGTTTAGGTAGAGGGGAGAGACAGAACAACATATATAGGCAACATTAGGAGAACAGAAAAAAAACAGCCCCTTGTTTAGAGTGAAGGGTTGAGGTTGAAGAGGCAAGAAAGTGACTCTTGTTATTTGTAGGATATGTGATGAAGGCAAGTTCCAACAACACCAGGTGTGAAACACATCCACCTGGACCCGAATCCTGAGTGCTAGAAAAAACTGTCTGCAGCCAGGAAGATTATATACTTAGGGAAAGCAGAAGAGCAAGATTAGAATTTGCTTCCTGAACTTCTGTTTAAACAAACAGTATTTCTGTCATGTGCAGAACCTCATTTTATACATAATGAACAGGGCTTTCAAGAAAAAGAAATACATAGTTTCATGACAGATTTGGCAAGTCAAAACACCAGGGTAAAGTGATAAGTTGTATTCATACTTAAACCCAGCCTTTTACCTTGAAGGGGTTCAAGAGCCTGATATTGTTTTAAGGACTGTTTTTTAAGAACCTTATGAACTAGTATTCCAAAAATACTGACATTTTTGTTTTTTTAATCCCACTGATAAGTGGAGTTTTGCCGTTTAAAAAACAAGCATACCCAAAATCCCCTCACTGAATTTTTCTGGCAAATCTGAGAGGACTGGGAAACAGTTGTGGTCAAACTAGTATAATATGACCCAGGAGTGAAGAGAGATAAAGAGACTTTTTCAGGAGTTAAGATGATTACGATGATGATACTGGTGTTAGAATACAGAAAAATAAATAGTCTTGCACCTCCTTATTGTTGAGGCTGAGCATATTTACACAACTATGTCACATTATTTTATATTTAGACATTCCTTACCCATTTGTGTTGCTGCTAGTGGATGCTTTAATGATGTACAGAAGGAAGAGCACATTATCTTTTTTAAGTGAAGTTTTCAGATGTCTTGTAGGTTTAGGTATTCTGCTTCAGATCTTACTTTCCCAAATTGTTTAGGATATGCATATGCATATATGGTTTGAAAGGTAAGTGTCCTTTCTGTGACGGAGAAAGAATTAGCTCTTACATTAGGTCAGCCTCGTATATTTCCATTATCTCAACTGCTTTAGGCTGTATACATGCCATGTAAAAACTGAATATGTTTTAGCAGTCTGCCAAACAAAGGTGGTATGCTTCATCCTTGGGCAGCCATGGACCTTGTAAAATTCTATATTAAATGGATTTGACAAGTAAGGTCACATCTTCTTTTGAATATTTATCATCCTGCCAGCTTCACAAGTTGTCATTTCCAGTAGTCATTTTAGCATTCTGTCTTACTTTGTCATGAAGTGTACAAATGTTGCTGTTAACCTTTTCACAATGAGTCTTAGGCGGTGGGGGTAGTACTTTTTTATTTTTTTATAGTTGATGTGTGATTTACTAAATATATCAAATATTACAGGTCTGTGAAAAAAATTGTTAATGTTTAAGAACAATTTAAACTTGTTTCAACAACTGCTTTATGCAGACTTAAACTATGCAAAATTTAATTTGCTTACTTTTATATTAGAGATCATTAGTAGAGTTAACATTTTCTGCTTTCATTGTTTTTAAATTAATACATTATTACAGAATTATATACTGTATATTGTATGCTAATAATCATAACATTTCTTATTGTAATTTGTTTAAACAGGAAAATGTTAAATCTTCAAGACATAATCTTTTTTAATACGATTACCATAAAACCCTTGTAAAATCCCCCTACTAACCTATGAGGATAATTCAAGATATTAAATATAAAAACAATATATCTTTCACCTTTTTTATCACACAAATGCTGGATTCATTTTGGCCATACTTCCAAGCGACACTGGTCACAGACATACCACCTCTGAGTTTGTCTAATATTTCATTTTTTTTCTTTCAATGTGAGCATTGAACATTGTTTCTTCTTTTCACCACCTGAGTCACTACTTGAGTAGTGAATAGCTTAGGAGCCATAACTTAGGGTTCACATCACATTTTGTTTTTCTCTCAAAAAGAAAAGAAAAACTCGGACACTGATCACTGTGATTCTTCTCTATGAGAGAACACAGAAGTACTGATGCAGGGTCACTGAGTCAATGAGTCGGAGAGATGGGGGTAGAAGACTCACTTCATGGAAGATGACTGTATACGCTAACTACTGTAACTAGCTCTTGTAGGCATGCTTGATGAATTGTTTCAGAGAATAAAGCATCTTTTCAATTTTTGTATTATTTTCTGGAGTCAAACACATAATTTGAGAGTGCGTAAGTTGTGTCAGGTAAGGGCAGTTTAAATTCTTCATAATATAATTAGTATCTTACACTGAAATAAGACAAAATCATATACTATACTGTATGCCCCTTGTTATAGATCACAAACTTAAAGTTAACTTAGGCATGTTTTTTAATAAAATTAAATTATTTAGAAGAATACATCTAGAGGTATTCAGTTATTCACTGCATCTGTATTACTTTCAATGGCTTAGCTAGTGTAGGTCATAATAAATTATATTTGTCCTTAATGAATAAATGTATCACTTCTTCATTTGTTATAAAGGACCTAAAATAGCAAACTGAAATACTGAAATACAGCATTATCTTTGATGAGTAATATCTACCTGTGGAAATTCATTTAAAGTATTGGTACTCAAGTACATTTTTATCATTGCTAGAATTACTGATTTAAGTTAATTGAAATTTTTATGTTTTATACAGCCAAAGTATAATTTCGAGTTATTTTTCAAGATAAAATAAATAATCTTTTTGCACCTCAGAGCACATCTGTGCAAATCATTTTCTGTATTTTTCTGTCTGATATCAATAAAGTAATTCAATCACTGATACTGTGAATATGTACATATGAAGGAATTGGTTTCTTGTAAAACTTGTGAACAATTTGAACTAGTTTAAAACAGAAATTACCTGGAATTCAGAAAATTCAGTTAAGTGGGTGGCAAAATAAAATAAAAAAAAACATAATAATACCTCAGGGCAGCAAATTCTACAGAAAAATGAAGCTAACAATAAAAAAGAAAGAAACAAAAAAAAAGATTATTCTTGAAGAGAAAGAAGTCATCCAAAATCTCAAAATGGCAGGCTGTTTTGGGTAATTAAACCGTTAATGCAGCTTCAGCTTCTTTTTAGGACATAAAAAACTCAAATTATGTAATATGAAACCAAAATATTTTTATTACACATTGAAGTGGAAATCTAATGAGTTAATTGATTCTTAAAAATGTAGAGAGCTTTGCAAAAAAATATATTGGTGCTTTTAGATAATATTTCAAGGATATAACTGCTATGCTACAGTATGTGCAGAATTTTAGAAAACAGTTCGTCAACAAAGTACACTGTTTAGGTTAGTTTAGAAGACAATGTACCAAAACAATATATGCTGTCTGGGTCATTAGAATTAGCTGAAAGTAACTGATAAACTTTGAATCACAAATCTAGTGCTTTTCTCTCGCTCTATGATGTAATTTGTTTTCTTTTAGAGAAAGGGGAAGTTTTAGAAGGGACCAAGTGCTGAACTTTTTTACAGCGCAACGTCTTATAAAAACCCTGTACTGCTTGTAACAAATTGAGTCTCTGGCTGCACTTTGCGAAGTGGCAGCAGGGCTCCCAATATTGCAATATTGAAATAAAGACCTTACTCAGGTGAGAACTCTCTCTTGTGGCTTCCTTGATAGTTAAATTTCCACGACAATTTGGGGGCTCGTCCGGGATCACAAACCTGAACGCGGACGGCTGCTGAAACTCCATCCGGGCCCGGACAATTTTAGAAAATTGGACGAACCTCGGAGGATAAACTGTTTGTCCTTCCTGAGACGCGTCTGGAGAATTCACGGCTGTCTGACGTCAGTAAGTGATCTTTTTAACGAACTTTTGTTTTAAAACGATTTATAAGATTATTTTCTGCGGTTTTATAGCAGAGAAAGAGGAGGCCGGTGAGGGTGTTCTCACGCGGGCGGTTTGTTGAGTCCGGGACTCATAAAGAACTTATCTTAACACAGACGTGTGGTTTTTGCTCTGCGGAGTACTTAATGTGATAAGGTTCTAAAGTAAGGCACCGATCGGTAAAAATGGGAAATGAAAATTCGAAGACGAAAACAGGACCGAGCGGTCCAGCGAAGTACATGTACAGGGAATTTGGAGAAAGGGGAATAAAGTGTCGGGTGGTGGGGCCGTTGCGGGCTCGGGGCTGGGGGGGGGGGGAGGGGGGTGCGGAGGAGGAGGGGGATACTGCAGCAAAGGCGGCTGCGCTGTCCCCTTTTTCTTCTGCACTTTTGCTTCCCCTTCTCGGCCCTGGGCCAGCTGTGGCTTCGCTGTCTGGCGTGCGGGCCCTGGCCGCTCCGGCTGGGGGGGCGGTCTGGAGGGGGTCTGGCTTGTTTTCTGGTGGGGTCTGGCTGGGCCCGGCGGGGAGGCCGTGTCTTCCCCGTCGTTTCTTCCCCTGCATTGCTGGGGTGGCACATGGGCGGGACCGTGTGTCGGGGGGAGGGATGGTGAGTGTGGTGGGTGTGCGGTGGGACGCGGGGGGATTCAGAACTTTTGCGGGGAGATTTTGTGATGGGTGTCTCATTTGTGCCCGGGGCAATGTGGGATGGGGCGCTGGAGCTCGGGCCTCGGCGCGCCCCGTCCCGGGTGGTCCGTTTGGTCACCTTGTGGTGGATTTTGTTGAAATGACACCATGTGGCGGATGTGGGTGCTGCCTGGTGGTCGTGGACATGTTTTCTGGATGGGTGGAGGTTTTTCCCTGTGGACACGCTGATGCTAAAAGTGTGGCTAAGCACTTGCTCCAAGATGTCATTCCCAGATGGGGAATTCCAGGAAAACTTAGTTCAGATAACGGTACCCACTTTGTGAACAATGTCATTACCTTTCTCGCCAATCGCCTAGGCATTGATTTAAAACAGCATTGTTCGTACCACCCTCAGAGTAGTGGAGCAGTGGAACGTATAAATGGGACCATAAAGAATAAACTAACAAAAATGATGGCTGAGACAGGAATGAATTGGTTGACGTGCCTCCCATTGGTCTTGATGTATTTAAGGGCCAGGCCACATTCCACCATAGGACTCTCGCCACACGAGATTCTTACTGGACGCCACATGAGAATAGGGCTTCCAGAAGTAAAGGGGGAGGCCACAGACCTCACCCACTTAGATGAGTGTTTGGTAGCATATTGCCGGAAAATGTCTAAACTTGTTAGTGATATTCATAAACAGGTTAAAGCTGCGCTGCCTGCACCAGACCAGGAGCTCTGCCACACCCTCCAGCCAGGAGACTGGATTCTGGTGAAAGACTTCAGGAGAAAGAAGTGGTGTTCACTCAGGTGGAGGGGACCGTACCAGGTGCTGCTGACCACTGCCACTGCTGTGAAAGTCACGGAAAGGGTTCCCTGGATTCATGCTTCCCACTGTAAAAAGGTCACAAACCAACTGAGCAAAGTGCAGGAGTGATGTCTCCACAAGGAAAGATGGGGACCTGCTTGGGACTGATGTGCACAGCCTTTTTTCTTCTTATGTGGCCTGTCACCACCGAGAAAGAAGAGGAATCTAAACGCGAAGCCTCTTTGTATACAAACTGGCTGAATTAAACTGATAATGAGGGGAATATGAGTAATTTGTGGTACAAATTTATAAATCATACTGTACAGTTAAAGAAATTTAATGCATCTTGTTATGTATGTGCTTTGATGCCTCATTCTACAGCCTCACCCATGCAACTTTTCCCCCGACCAGTTGATAGTCACATTTCTGAATGCATAAGTCTAGTGGCAGGATTTCCAAAGCCAGATCCTAGATCTTTTCCCACCTTCACCATAACGTATTTGACCTACTCAAAGGGGCATCCATATGCAGCCGGCCTGAAGATAAATAAGTCTACTACAGTAGCATTAGGCTTCGTTTCTCCCAGAGACCCAGCAGTGCATTTTGCTATTCACTTCAATGTTACCAGTAAAAAAGCAGAATGTCCTCCTTTGTGGGATTACCTAAAGAATCACATTACCTGGACTGATTCTCCTGTTAAAGTAGCAGTTTACCTGCCTTCTAAGGTTAATCACTCTTATTGCTATGAGAATAAAGGTCGTGGCCCTTCAGTAGGAAGAACAGGAGGCTGTAGCGCCACGGTTACTAACCATACTTTATCTAACGGAACTATGGTTTTGATGGATTGGTATTGGCAATGTGGTACAAAAGTTTATGATAGCCTTCCTCCCCAGTGGAGAGGAGTGTGTTCTCTAGTCACGCTACACCACTCCATTCTCATTGTCCCAGTAAACTCTTACTTGTTAAATTCAATGAAGCCCCTTCAGAGGGAGTCAAGGGTTAAACACGCTCTCAGTTGGGCTGACAGATATGGTCCAGATATTTCTAAAGTACCAGAAGACCATAGACTATTTACTGCAGCTGAAATGATTTTTTCCTCAGGACTGAGTATTCAGGCAGTAGCTAATGCCCGCTGGTTACAAATTACTCGCTATGAAATGTACTCGTTTATTAACATCACGTTAGAAGGCTTAGACGCTATCAAACAAGAATTAAGGGGAGTTAGATTAATGGCACTTCAGAACAGGTTCGTGCTGGACCTACAAAATGCAGCATCTGGAGGAGTCTGTGCTTTAATAGGAGACTCCTGTTGTACATTTATTCCAGCAAATGACAATGATTACGGAAATCTTACGCTTGCTATTTAACATTTGAAAGAACTGAGAGACAAGGTGGACAAAGAAAGAGGCATTAAAGATACACCTGCTTTTCTCTCTTGGTTAGAATCACTGTTTGGGCCGGGGGGAATGTTTTTTTTCAAGTTACTAACACCGATTATAGTAGCTGTGATACTTGTCTTCCTGTTTTTGTGTTGCTGTTCGACTTGTATTATTCCAATGGTTCGAAATATGATAATGAATATGTTTGCGCATCAGTATGTTCTGATAAAAACGGAAGAATCTGAAGTATGGGAGCTCCTGGGAGTCCATATGAAGAATCTAACTTTTAATCATTTTCAAGAATAAAAAGGAGGGAATTGAAGTGGAAATCTAATGAGTTAATTGATTCTTAAAAATGTAGAGAGCTTTGCAAAAAAATATATTGGTGCTTTTAGATAATATTTCAAGGATATAACTGCTATGCTACAGTACGTGCAGAATTTTAGAAAACAGTTCGTCAACAAAGTACACTGTTTAGGTTAGTTTAGAAGACAATGTACCAAAACAATATATGCTGTCTGGGTCATTAGAATTAGCTGAAAGTAACTGATAAACTTTGAATAACAAATCTAGTGCTTTTCTCTCGCTCTATGATGTAATTTGTTTTCTTTTAGAGAAAGGGGAAGTTTTAGAAGGGACCAAGTGCTGAACTTTTTTACAGCGCAACGTCTTATAAAAACCCTGTACTGCTTGTAACAAATTGAGTCTCTGGCTGCACTTTGCGAAGTGGCAGCAGGGCTCCCAATATTGCAATATTGAAATAAAGACCTTACTCAGGTGAGAACTCTCTCTTGTGGCTTCCTTGATAGTTAAATTTCCACGACAACATCTAGTGTAACTGTGTGGAAAATTATACCATATGTGAACTCTGTTGTGGCATTAGAAGATGACACTATTTAATGCACCAAGTGTATGACCAATACTTAAAATTAAAATAAGAAAATAAGAAAAACTTAAGAAAATATATTTTATGGTCATGGTATGTCCATTTAAAATATTTACAATTTCATAATTTTTTCTTCTTCTGTTTCATCCTTTAAATAAATTTGTAGTTGTGAACCAAAATCATGACATGATGCTGGATATTATTTCAGTATGTATATAATATATCATGCTCATGAAAAGAAGGGTAAATTAGCTATCATGCATTCCTTATACTTTTAACATTGACATTCTTGTTTTTACAGTGTTAAGTTTTGCAGTAATTCTACACCACTGAATTGGTAATGTCTGCTATTCAAACTACAGCAAAGAATTTGCTGCTGGAGCTTCTCGTCCATCTTCACAACCAGATTTTGTTTTGTGAAAAGTCTGCAATGTGTGCATGGGCAGCAGAAAGTGCATCTAGACGGCACAAAGAGATGGCATGAAGCACTGAACTAATTTATATGAAACAAGTGTTTGAAAATGTGTTTATCAGATGGAGGAAGATGCATTATATTTGGCATTTGCTGATCAGAAGCAGTCAAGTGAACACGGTTAGATACTTATTGTGTGTCAGTCTGTCATGTTCCAAGTATAGAATTGACATAAAAAAGTAGAAAAAGCTTATTTGCCTCATAATGGGCATCCATGTGTGACAACCTATTGTCAGGATCAACTAGTAGCAAAGAGAGACTTCTTTGAAAGACAGGCAACTGAATGCCACAGAGAAATGGCAAAATGTTTATTAGGCTGTAACAATCTCTACCAAGACAGTGTAAAATCTCTTGAATGCTGTACATCTTATGACTGTCCAACTGAAATTTTTTCTTCATATCAATGGCGTGGTCATTTGGGCATGGCAGGAATACTAACTGGTACATTCATTTTCCTGTACAGATTGTGGAAAAAGAATGGGACATCTGAAAATGAAATGGAAATGTTAAATGTATCTAAGGATATCTACCAGGGCAGGGGTAGGCAGTCTTGATCGTGGATGATAGGTATGTCTTCAGGATATCATTTCAACTATATTTTAGCAATCCAAATCAGATAATGACTTAAATGGATCAATTTAACAAGTCCTCATTGCTCTTCAAGTGTTGGTACTCTGAAGACATCTGGAAAATTTGCAGACACAAAACCTCTAGAATGAGTATTCCCCATCCCTGTAACAGATGAGATATCTATATTGATCTACCTTTTTAAATGATTAAGATACACTAAGAAATACATGTAAGAGAGCAATTAGGAAACTCTAATCATAATGTGGTATGATTTTAATTGTATTTGTATGTATATGAAACTACACTTGTAGTATTAAAAACATCCATTCAACGATTTTTTAATCTGCATAATCTAGTACAGAGTTGTAGGAGGAGCAAGAGCCTAACACAAAAAGCAACGGAAACAAGGCAGGATACACCATGAATGGGAAGCCAGCCCATTACAGGGCACACACAGACACAGACATGCACACAATAACACCAAGGCCAGTTTTTTTAAAAAGCCAATTGACCTCCTTGCCCGTCTTTGGAGTTTGGGAGGAAACCAAAGCACCCAGCAAAAAGCAAAAATGGGAAAAACATACAAGCTCTAAACAGATAACACCCCAGGAATTGAAGCCCCAGCTCTGCGAGATAGCCAATTATTACAGTGCCACCTGTGTTGAAAACAAAAAAAAAAAGAAAATGACAAAGAAGCAAATTATGAGAAGATAAATAAAATGGGGCAAGATAGATAGGTCATCTGAGGAGAATAGATGACTGAATTTTAAAGATATTAAGGCTGAAAGACAGTAATTTGTAGATTTATCCATAATCCACAATGTAAATAAAAAATTTGGAAAGAAGTGGACTACATGGTTTAATAAATCAATTAAAATACATTACTATAAGAGGATAATGTCATTAAGGGTTGACTAAAAAATAATATACCTATTAAAATTAAAGGACTGCAATGACTTGTAAAAACAGGTCAATAAAGATCTAATATAAAAAAGATATATGGTAGAAACATCAAAACATGAATAGAGACAAGACTCTGTCACAGTAAAGGAAATTAGGGATTTAATGTATAGACTTGCTATGATGATTCATTTATTTAATTTAGAATTATTTTAGAATGAATTAGAATTAATTTATCAATAATTAACAATTCACTTAGAATGGGAGCAGTAACTACACAGTCTTGAAAATTGAAGTTTTGAAATTTGTTACAAAAGAAAAGCTGAAACAGGAACTTATAGATCAAACTGTGCTAAAGGCTAATGGTTTGGAAATGATTGAGCTAAATTAGGAGAATACTTAGAAAGCCAAAGTATTTGAAGAATCAGCCAGCATGGTTTTACAAAGGGCAAGTACTGTCTAACTACTGTAACATGTTTGAATTCTTGAACAATTAACAAGGATAGGACATAAAACTAAAGTAGAGAACATAATATTGTTATGACATGGCTTGCTGAAGGAGGCAGCTCTGTCTTGCTGGGGAATCCAAGAGCTCAGAGGGCTTGGTGTTAGTCAGAGACTGGCAGAGATAGCCAGCCAAAGTGCATTTGAGCACGAAGGCTGATGGAGCTCGTTGAGACAGGGTGTAGACAGACAGAGACAATGGAAGTGAAATGGCCATTGGCATCTTGACAGGAATGGAAGCAAGAGCAACCCTCAGGGCTGAAGCAGACAGGGGGCTGTGTTGCCGAATGGGATTCTGGTAGAGAACTGTGCAGACAGAGCACTGGTTAAGTGTGAAAGCAGGGTTTGAGTAGTCCTGGGGTTGATGGCTTAAGCACCCATTAATTGTTTGAAAGAAGTCAGTAAAACTGACTGACAAGTGGAATATGGCTCGTGAGAATACAAATAGTTTCTGAGGAGTAACAAATATTCTAAGTCTTAAACTTACGAATGTAAGGTTTAATAAGTAAATATTTCAAAAAACAGAAAATGGCTCATCAGCTTAAGGGACACAACCAATGGTGTGCCACAGGGATCTATTTTTGTCACATTCTTTTGCTCACTTACAGTTTGTCAATATTTTAGATTCTAATATAATAAACAAACTAGTTAATTTCCAGATAAGAAAAGTAAGAGTAGTGAGAAACAGAAATAGCAGCAAGGAAATTACAAAAAAAACCCTTAGAGTTGAGAAGCACATGGTAAATAAAATATAACATTTGTATGTGTAAGGTATTCCACAGTAGTAGAAGAAACACGCAATATATATTGCATGGGTGTATCTGAACTGCAAAAAGCTCTGCTGGGGATGTCCAGATGCAGCCGTTCAAAATGGTATGCTGCAGTAAAATGCGCTGGGCATATTGCATCACAACGTGTCATAATGCGTCATATTGCGTCATATCGCGTCATACCGCAGTTATGATAATAGTATCCAGAATCACCGCCAGGTTGAGGTAATAAAGCTTAATCTCTCATGTACAGCATTTGAGCTGTTGCCAGAAAACGCATGGTTTCAAACCTGGTCACTGCTGAAGGACAATCTTTTTCCAACTAAGAATTTAAGTTGTATAATTTATAAAAGTCAGTACATTTTATAAAAGCAAGATTGCTCAGTTGGACAAAAGTACACAACCTACCACCTTTATCATAAATATTGTAATTATGCAGAAATATTTTATGCATCAAAGTCTTTACAGAAGATATTAATAATAGTATTAATTATGAATGACCTTGGACAGGCTGTAAGCTCAAAGTATTACTGTGGTCCCCTTTCTTTGTTACCATCTTTGTAAACGAAAATACTTTATTTTTTCATTGACAAAAAGTAACACCATGATACACCACCATAAACAATATTAATTTAGGAACATAAACATATTATGTAAACTGTATATGGCTGGTATTGGTAGTTTAAAGGAAAAATACACACCAGTATTCCACTTTCTTCTTAAACATTTTAAGCATCAAAGTCTTACATGTGGTTATTTTAGAAACGTTTTTACATGCTCCTTCTGACCATATTAAGTTTATATAGTTTTGTGAAAAGTCATAATGTTTTAACCTTTTCTGAGAATGTGCTCATTATCGGAGTATACAAATGCATACTTAATAATATGGAATCGTGTATCTAAAGAAATTAATAATGATATAATTATATTCATGTACTGTAGTAGTGATTGTACTGTGATAGTGGTGATTGTACTGTATCTGTACGAAATGTGTGTTGCGTTTACAAAATTAAAGTGTTTAATTAAAAAGTAAAAAATAAATAAAGAAAGACATAAATATAGAAATCCCTACATTGTAATTACCAAGCATTTCATTTTGTCTATTGCTACAATATCGACAGCAGTGCAGTTACAAGGAACATGTTTTTCATTGACAAAAAGTAACACCACAATCTCGTTTATCTGGATTGTTTTGTTTCTGGACAGACTGTTAAACCAGAGGAAAAGAGCACCTCCTTCTTCGAAGCATTTTGTTGATCCGAAATTAACACAATGCACCAGAAAATGTGTTAGATGCATTAGCAAGTTAATGTAATTCCATTGAAAACTGGGTGTGATTTTCTCTCCCAGCCTCAGTGGCAGACAGCAGATAATTGTTTTCTTCCTTGATTTGCTGATCTCTAAGGTTGTTGAGCGCTGTGAATGTGAGTTTTGTCTTGCATTGTCAGATTGTGAATAAATAAAAGTACTTAATTAAATTTGCGATTTTTATTGAGGTGGGGTAATGGGGCATCAGAAAAAATTGACTTTTTATGCAGGAAAAATGGGTGATTTTTCTTCCTTGTGATCAGCTTAGAATCTGAAGCTACCTGAACATAAAGCAAGTGGTCTCATAACTATAGAAGGTCAGCTGTGAAGCATACTGTAGTTTTTTATAACACAACACAGCTTTGTCAGTGAAAAAAATGACTGTGGGCACGTTTCCTCCTCTTCTACATTCTCAGAGTAGAATAGGCGAACCTTCCGATGAAAGACAGTCCCCCTTCCCCCCATGGACAGACTGACAAACGGGAGTAGTAGTAGTCAGGGTAAGGAATAGGAAAGCCGCTGACCATTGCAACTGACCCATTGCAAAATGGGCATACAGTTTGGTGAGATCGCTCGGATTCTTGTAAATAGTTCCCTGGTTTTGCACCCCTGTTATACTTATACCCAATTGCCACCCTATCCCTGTGTAGCTACCCGAATAGACTCCTGTGTGTTGCTCTCACTCTCTAACTCTCTCTGGCACTCGCTCGTTCTCTCTCTCACTCTCACTCTCACTCTGTCTCTCAATTCAATTCAAGGTGCTTTATTAGCGTGATCAATGGGTACAATTAGTGTTGCCAAAGCAAATAACATTAATACAATTAACAAAAAATAAATTTACATATATACTGTAAACAGATGGAGCATTATTGGGAGAAAGACTCAATGTTCCTCAGGCTGTGACAGGAGATCACATACTGGGCTGTCATTTCAACTGAGTTTCCTCCTCCTCTCCCAGGAGGATTGGGACCCGTTGTGATTCTGGCAGGTGTGGGAACTTTAGGATTTGTCTAGTTAATAAAGGTCCAGTTTCTATGGCCAGGCTGTGGTCATTGAGCCTATACTTCGTCAGAGTCTGTTTCATATCTTGCTGTTTCTTATCTTGGTCAAATATTCGGCTAGTGTTTATTGTTTATTTAGGTTTCTGTAGCATTCCAGCTGATGTTGTGTTCTTGTGTCTCTCTCTCTGCTGGTGCGCGGACGCGGGGATGCTATGCCGGCTGTGCCAAAAAATAAAGTGCCATTTTTCATTCAACAAGTGTCTGAGTCACTATGTCTGTCCTCGCCAAACCTGAAAATACCACAATATTATAAACGCCCTAAGGCTGGGCAAATTATTTTGTTAATTTTTAAAAAATAAATCAATAATGAGATATAGTGATGTGTTCCTGCTTAACTTAGAAATTGCATGATTTTAAAATCTATAAAAACACGTTTCGATAGTTAATAACCACGTTTTATGCTAGAAAAACAGGTGATCTTTCTTCCTCGTGATCGGCTTAGAATCTTTGTGTACTCTGTGTGTTTTTTTCTTCTTAATTAAACGCTGAAAATACATGAATTTCACAAAGATAACACGTTTCGAACAGAAAAAATCATATTCTGTTCTCTTCCTGGTATGTAGAACAGCAGCAGGTCTTTTTTTCCCCAATTGCATTTTTCCACTGTATTTATCATATTGGCTAGCTAATGTCCCCTCTTTGCTAGCTAATGTTACTAGTGGCTGTGTTTCTGCATTGCCAAGATGCACACATATCCATAGAAAGTGTATTATACTACTATTTAAAATACAGTACATAAATATAATTATATCGTTATTAATTTCTTTAGATACATGATTCCATATTGTATTCTCTATTAATCAAATTCTAAAAGTATGCTTTTGTTTACTCCAATAATGAGCACATTCGCAGAAAAGGTTAAAACATTATGGCTTTTCACAAAGTATATAAACGTAATATGGTCAGAAGGAGCACGTAAAAACGTTTATAAAATAACCACACGTAAGACTGCGATGCTTAAAATGTTTAGGAAGAAAGTGGAATTCTGGTGTATATTTTTTTCTTTAAACTACCAGTACCAGCCATCTACAGTTTGTATATTTATGTTTTTATTTAGTGGTTACATTAGTGACAAAGGCTGAACTTTCAGCTTCAGTAACGCGTATACCGTATGGCCAACATTACATACATGTTTGTAATGACAATATAGTGTCGATAATATTTATTGTCAGTAATAATATCTGTAGCAGTTTGAAATTATTCATTGTTATTATTAATAAATGACTTAGCTTCGAACATGTTGTGATGTTTAGAAAAAGTTTTAAAAATGTCGATAAAGTGTCCATAATATTTGCTATTTTAGTTTTTCAAAGAAATGTTTATTTGTTAAAAGAAAACTGATGGCGACAGCAGGGCTTGACCCAAGGGCCTTAGGCTTATAAGGCACACACTTAAGCCTTCACGCCACAGACGCAGTCGCATGGGTAGTGAAACAGAAGCACACATATCAATAGAAAGTGTATTATACTACTAATTGAGCTACAGTACATGAATATAATTATATAATTATTAATTTCATTAGATACGTGATTCCATATTATATTCCCTATTAATTAAATTCTAAAAGTATGCTTTTGTAACTCCAATAATGAGCGCATTCACAGAAAAGGTTAAAGTATTATGACTTTTCACAAAACTATATAAACTTAATATGGTCAGAAGGCGCACGTAAAAACGTTTCCAAAATAACCACATGTAAGACTTTGATGCTTAAAATGTTTAAGAAGAAAGTGGTGTACTGGTGTGTATTTTTTTTATTAAACTACCAATACCAGCCATATACAGTTTACATAATATGTTTATGTTCCTAAATTAATATATTTTATGATCATTAGATGCGTTATGCTTCTCTTCTTTTTATGCTCAGCTACTAAAATTTCCCTTTAGTTGTAAAATTCCATATACATATTCAATACTAGGCGGATTAATACGTGCACAGTAAAGAGATTAAATGATTAAATCTTTTCAATAATGACCAATGCACCACGATGGCCATTCGGTCATTTTGGCCAGCCAATCACGTATTGCGGTTCAACGCAGTGGCTTGTGGATTTGCACTGTGCATTTTGAATGACTGCATCTGTATGTAGATTCTTCTTTGTCCTCATTAAAACAATGTGGTGAAGCAATAAAAAATCAAACAGAATGCTTGTGTATATGACAAAAATATGGCATTTAAATCCATGTATTGTCATGTGTAAACTTTACAAATCACTAGTATGACCTCCCATAAAATATTGTGTTTTGGTCACTGCAACAAAAAATACCATGGAGGTTAACTTTCATAAGTATTCATAACTTCTACAAAGTTATTGCATTTTCCTAAAGCACAGATGCAGGAGGAAAATACTACTTGGGATACCACCAAAGTCTTTTCAATAAATGTGTACAGTATGGCTTATTTCTATTAAGTTTCCAAATTTAACAGTACAATACATTTAGCATTAATGGATTTATGCTGCATAGATTTAATGATTTATTTTTTATTTATTAAATTTATTAAAAATTTATTAACATTTATTTTTTGGTTAGCATGAAAAGATATTTGCATGGAAAGACAAATATATGCTGAGATTCAAATATCTGCTTTGCTAGAAATTACAATTATTAACTCCCTAAAAAGAACCAGGTAATGATTTAGCTAAATGAAGATACTTTTAATAATCAGTAAAGCCCCTCATGGTTCACAGTTTTAGTCACAGTTATAAACAAATATTGAAAAAAAATGTTCTGCACAATTGTTTTCATTAAAGTATTTTTTTCTAATTAATGTGAAATGAATAAAAATTCCTTCAATATTTTCCCGGCACTGAAGGATATATAACATGTATCCTTTATTAATTCTGGAATATCCCATCTAAAAAAATAAGTCAACCATCCTTTTTAAAAAATAATAGGTTCTATGTGATATTACAGCCAGATAATTTAATGCTTTGCTAGATTTAGCTGGTTTCCATGAACAAGAAAATGCTCTCTGAATCATTGGTGGGCCATGTCTTTAGGTAGAGTTTTTCTCCATCCTCTGCTTCATTATTTCTGTCCCACTCTGTTTCATTCTCCTCCTGCTTATTTGTCAAATGTGTTAAAGTTAAAATCCTTCAGGAGTGAAGAGTCTTTTAATCTCTGGCACTAATGAGTTTCAGAGGCCAAGCTATGAAGATGATTATAAATGACATAACATTTGAAATGAAGGTTTTATTTCTTGAATTTCTTGAAGGATGTAAAGTTCATCCTTTAAATGGATAAATATACCAATTCCCAAACTTAAATTAACGCCCTTGTCTTAACTGTTCATGATTCTTTGAAAAACCTATACTTGATTTTCTGAAATACAGAAGAGTGAAACAACTTAACATGAAAAGTGAAAATAGTGAAGATGAATGACAAGGAGCTTCAACTAGAAACAGGGCAAAATATATGTTTTTGACTCATAATAACTCTGGAATTATTTACACAGGTAATGTAAATATTAAAACTAAAGATATTTAAATGTGAATATGTCAAAAATATCAACTGTAATTTTAGATAATTAATTCACATCTTTTCTGTAGTGTGTGTTCTTGATCAACACAATTTATAGAATCAAACTGTATTACATGACTGAGTAAAATATGTCTGAGACAAAAATGAAAATTGTAAAAAACAAAAAGCTTCAATTTGTAGATTATAAATTATAGGATCACTATACTGTTATGGTTTACAATAACACACTATAATAATTTAAAAATGGTGACATTAAATATTCTGACAGTAAGTTACTGCTTGGTTATATTTGATAATTGATTATTTTTTTCAGATTTTGCAAAAAAAACAAAAACAAACAAACAAACAACACTGGCTGTGTTAATTCCAAAGATAAGATTGACCTTATGCCTGAATACAGAACAGTTACCTCAGATAATAATATGGATACTGTATTATAAATATTACATACCTGAAATATATACCCCTCAAAACATTGCACATCACTCTATTGCTCATGTATAACACATACAGATGCAGCCATTCAAAATGCGCGGGCGATACCGCATTATTTTGTGGTACGCTGTACGCAGTCTACCGGTAAATACCGCGAGTTACCGTAAATTCTCCTATAATACGACAAGCAAAATAATAGTATCTGGAATTTCCGCAAGGTGGAGCTAATAAACTCAACCTCTCATGTTTGAGCTGTGGCCATCAGTCTTTAACGAAGATATTACTAATAGTATTAATAATGAATGACCTTGGACAAGCTGTAAGTGTAAACTCAAAGTATTGCCCTGGTCCACATTCTTTTTATCATTGACCATCTTTGTAAAAGTAACACCACAGCATTTCGCAATCACGCATTTGTTTCCAATCATGCAAAGTACAGTAATTTTTGAGAATCAATTCACCATGCCTTTCACATGCTCATAAAAGAGATTGATTTAGGAACATAAACATATTACCGTATGAAAACTGTACTGTATACAGTATGTATATGTATATTTAATGTCTTAACTGTGCCCGTTTAAGTATTGAATATTCATATCTAATTTTACCACTGAAGGGAAATCTTAGTAGCTGAGCATAAAAAGAATAGGAGCATACTGCAACGCGTGTGAAGGCCATAAACGATATTAATTTTGGAACATAAACATACAGTATATGGCTGGTCTCGGTACTTTAAAGAAAACATACACGAAACATGGTTTCATTATGACCAGAATCGGTCTTGAGATATTTTTAACTTGATTTACAGTATTTGAGAGGTATGTCTTAACACCGATACTACAGTGCTTAAGTACTGCTCACGTATATGTTTCTAGGTTTATATTATGCATTTCATACGGTCAAATTACTTTTGAGCAACTAATAAGAAGCGCGAAACGGTATGCGTTTTACTTTCGTTTTGTGCTGGGACCCGTGGATTGATTAGAGATATCAAGTACATACAAGTCATTTTTTAAATGTTGTAGTTCGTCTTGTTACGAGTACATCATCTATCAACAATTACACAGGTTATGTTTCCATATTGCGGATTTTGGTTACGTAATATTATTTTCTGGATTTCACGTTGTGAATATATGATTTGGGCAAACAGAGCCGCAAAGAAGTACATTATGGGTTGTTGTTGTTTTTTTTGCAGTTTTATCTAGAACAAGCGATGCTTAAACCTTTGTCTGATTCTTGTGAAACTATCCACATGACAGTTACAGTACCTAGGAGTTGACTTCAGTGATGTCACTGATGGGATGTTTCTAAAAATCCATCCTCTGTAAAACGTCTTCTCTAGTTGTCCTGCATATGTATTCGCTAATGAAGCTGTGTGTTCTGAGCCTGGATCTCTACATTTCTGTATGAACCAGCTTAGAGGGCTAAAGACAGCTTGTGTTTAAATTGAGTGTAAGGCAATTTATGCTTCTAAAGTCATGGTCAGCATTTATTATTGTACTGTGCTGTAAACTTGTTCTGTGCCTAGTCACATTATTTTATAGCGTTTTTATAGCGTTATCAAATCCGGTGGCGCTGTGTGTTAGTTTCCTGACTCCCATGTCACATGGTCTGTGATTGAAACCTGTGAAACCGGTTTAATTCGTCACAGCCAGCACTCCAGCAGAGAGTGGGTTGTACTCGTAAAGTAGAAGCAGGCGAGATTTCCAGCGAAAGACACCTCCCCCTTCTTCAGGTGTGAGGGTCTTCTGCTCAGAATGAAACGCTATAATGTAATGTAGGCTCTGAATGGGTTCAATTATGATTTGGGCATGATTAAGGTCGCTGCCTTTCATCTAAAACCCTACTTGAATCCTTCTAAACTAAAAATCAGTGTTAGTGAGTTCTAAATAAAGAGGTATCCAGGTAACAGTGAAACGGGCGGACAGTCTGGGGAGATCGCCCGTTTTCCATGTAAATAGTTCCCTGGTTCCGCACCCCTTGGTGTTTCTCTCGCTCTCTCTCGGGTCACCTGATCATTAGCTCGAAAGATTTCAGTGCTTTGTGTATATTCTAATGGTAGTGGGGGCAGGGTGTGTGGGAACAGGTTTGGTTGAAATTGCATTGGAGATCTATGTTCTTCACACCTGAAACATTTTCTCTGAAAGCATTTTCTTCGCAGTTTAACCGATCTTGTTACAGCATGTTACAGTTTACTATTATTAGCCATATTAATTTTAAGTGCTTAATGTAAAATCTTGTAAAAATATATTTTCATTGTTCAAATATACATTAAGTCTGACTATCATATAATAAGTTAAATACAAAACTAAAGAAAAAATAGGGTTAAATATAATTCAAAATATTTTGCTAACAATGTTAACTGTTTATGAATAATAAAATGTATTAACTAAGGAGTAGGATGGCACAGTTGTTACTATGTTTTTTGTTTTGTTTCTTTTTCATAAATACAACAGTAGTACCTGATGTCTCAGTGGCTTTCAAAATTAAATTATGCATGCAAACCTGTGAACTAGAAAGATAACTAAGATATCCATCCATTTATAATGGTGGCGAAGTGGTTAGCATTGCTATCTTGCAGCACTGGGGTCCTAGGTTCAATTCCTGCCATCCTGTGTGTGTGGGGTTTACATGTTCTCTCTGGGTTACATGGTTTTTCTCCATATGTGTGATATGACTCCCTCTCGCACTCCAAAACATACAGGTAAGATAATTGGTTTATGGGAAAACTGGCCCTGGTGTGTGTGTGTTTGTGTCTGTCTGTCCTGTGATGGACTGGCGCTATGTCCAGGGTGTATTCTGCGTTGTGTCTGTTGCTTACTGGGATAGGCTCCAAATCTTCTGTACTGGATAAAGAGATTAGAAATGGAAGTAAAGGCACTGTGTGGATGGAACTATACACAGTGTTAGAAACCCACTATGAAATGGCAGCATCTCACTGAGAATAAAATATTTTATAGTGCTGGCTTAAGGAAACAGCCTTTCCACCTCTCTTGCACATCAGTATCCATACCTAGTTATTTAAACAAATTGCCTCTAATTATAAACATCTTAATATGCTGGCTCTGTGGATCCGCATCAGCTATGTTTGTCCATTCCTTCAATTCATGTGCATCCAACACACAGTTCAATGCCAGCAACTGCACATAATCTAAAATACAATCCTTATTTCAGTATCTATGTAAACATATAGTCTGTTAACTTCATCATCTTCATCAAAAGTATGCCTAACCCCATTAGGAAGTGTTCTTGTTATAAGTGTATTCCTCAGCTTTCCCCAAATTATCTTCTTCTTGCCAACATCTCTAGTCTTTTATCCTGCAATAACTCAGCCAACACTTAAATCTCCAAAAGCTGCTTGTGTTAATTTCTTTAAATCACAAATATCATGTGTAAATACTGGCCATGTAATACTCTGCATTGTGGAATAATAGTTTATTTTAAAGGGAACTAGAGAAACTAAGAACTAGAGAAATCAAGAAAGGCTTTTTTTCTAGAATTAATAAATGCACATCCTGTTCACTGGGGAAATTAAATCCACACTGAGCAATCTTCAATATGTTCAGAATATGACAGCAAGAATCTTATCAGGGATGCATTACACCTATTTTCAACTCCTTGCACTGGTTACCTATCAGATTTCGAGTCAACTTCAAAATCCTTATCCTCCTTATATACTGTCCTACAACTGTTATTATTGATCACCGAATTATTGTACTTGACATGACTTCATTCAGCCTTTCCTGAACGTCTATGACAGGCAGAGAGAGTGCTGTTTCTGGTGCGATCTTTTGCAGCTGACATTTCACTGTTTTAAACGAACAAGAAATTAGATTGCTCATAAATCACTTATTCTATATAAACACAGCATAATTGCCCTCCGAAAATCCTCTTTTTCTTGTTCGTTTTAGAGACCTTGATCGAAACTGATTTTAGATGTCAGAAAGGATTTATTTTCTCTGTATTTCCTACATTGTTTTGTCGAGATTTTAACTTTATATCTAACTTTATATCTAGGCTCAGATTTCAACTATAAATCGTACAGTAATTAATAGCAGTAAATACTGATGTTTTGCGGCCTCTTACCACAAAAATATATGTTTTGTAGTTGGGATTAACTTTATTTCGTACGCGTAGCTACACCGATTCGGACACCGAATCAGACACCCAGAGAGGGGGGGGGGGGGCGTCTTCTCGCCTCCATAACTAAAATGCCAAATAGGAGTGGCTTAAGCGACATACACAGTCGTGTAACTGACAGTTTGAGGTAGCCTATCGTGTAAATTTCGCTTTGTTGCTGATAGGTTAAGCTTTCGAAACTCTGCCCCAAAGTCATGTGACTGATTTTTCGCCCTGTTTCGTTGGTTAAATGCAATGATCACAAGCACCACCATGGTAACTGGGATGTGTAGTTTTTAATTCCATTTGAATTAGAACTGTACGTACTGTCTTCATATTTGGCCAGGGCTTTAAAGAGAAGGCGCGCCAAAAAATGTCGGTGCCGTCGTCTCCGCTTTAAAGGTACCCCCGTGCTGGAAGAATTTGACCTCAGAACGTTTGCCCAGCGTAGTTATAGTGGACATAAAAACAAGAGTTCGCTGGCATTACTGTATATCCTAGAAGACACAGACCGGCGCCAGACCGGTAAATGCTTGATGAACTAGGGATTGGACAGTTTCCAAGTGCTTGTACAATCGATGGAAATGTTCAAATAAATGTGCAAAAGAAATAAACAAAATAATCATTTATTTCTTTATCATATTGGCTAGCTAATGTCCTCTCTTTGCTAGTTAGTGGCTGTGTTTCTGCGTTGGGTAGCAACGGGTGACTGTTCTCAGGCGGAAGATGTAAACAATAATTAAATGTGATAAAGTATAGTTTGGATGTTTATACATTCATGTTAATCGTATTCTTGATTTATTTCAATAAGTGTTCATGTTTCATTTGCTAACTTAGAGCATATTGTGCAATGAAGAATAAAATAGCTGCATGACAAGTGACTTCCTTCTCTCAGTGGAAATTAAAAGGTAGCCTGATAAATTATAAGACAGTAAGAAAGGTTCCAATCAGGAGGAGACAATTCTTTCCATTTTTGAGGATCTACTCCAGCTCTTTCTCTTTTTATCATACAGTAAATTTTTTCTTGCTTTCTGAAACACAATATTACAAAAAATAACCTCACAAACTCAAAGAAAAAATCCTTGCTCCCCCCCTCCCCTTGGCAGTACTTCCTCCCATGCTTTTAACTAAGGGTATCTAAAATACTGTCAAACAGCTACAATGGTATCTCTGTACAAGGCTTTGACTGTGTCAATCACAGCACCTACCGTTCCCTTACCAGCAACAACATGGATTCTAACACTCAGACATTAAAAAAAGTCAGGCCAAGAGAGAAAATACCGAGCTTTACAACATGCGGTACCAGTAACATTTTACCCACAGTAGACTCACCAACCAGATGTGTTTCAGTTTCTGTGATAAGCCTAGATTAATCATATCCTCTCCTCTAGTAGGAGCACCAAGTGTAAACATGTAACGTCCCTATTAAAAATAATGTCAAAACAGAAGTTCACTCTTTCTAGAACATACCTTCCTATGGACACTCCTAAAATGTATAAAATAGTGTCCACAGCATCTTGTAATAGAGGCAAATGGGGAACTACAAACTCATTTCATACAATGCCATCCATGAGGGGTTAAATACACCCTGAGAGAAATTACTTTCTGGATAATTCAACGGCTGTGATTTCTGGAATATGTATTATCCCAAATATTTTCAAAAGAAATTGAATCATTTCAATGAATCTGTGCCATTCAAGTACCTGCTCCAGACAGTAACCACTGCTAAGGGTTTATATGAAGCTTGCATTAAAAGACTTAAAAAAATGTCATGTTCCCATAAAAAAGTCATGCCTTGGAGTATAGACCCCCAAAGGAATGCCATAGACTCAAACTGCAAAATAAACACATACAGAAAGAAAGTATTTGTATTGTAATTGCAAATCCTGGTACTGTATGAGTGATTGGTATGACTTTCCTCATTACAAATCTCTTATTAGAATTTAAATTTCTCTGTAACTCCAGGTCAGAACAGAGAAAATGTAACTGGCTTAAGGAGTTTACGATTATGAAAAATAGAAGGATAAGCATGATACGTATGTCTTCTGTCATTTTCTAAGTCATGTTACTGAGCACCAAATCTTATTGAGAATATGAATCCATTTAAGGTTTATACCATTAAAGTAACGGTTTATTCCATGCTGAAAATGCTTGTACCAGACTTTTTTGAGGCCTGTTTAATTGTGTCTGAAGTCTGATGTTGTAAATTTTATTGTTAAAAAGATCCATGAAAATTTCACTACTAAAGTTAGCTGGTACTGTTGGTATTCTAAGTGGCAAGTAGAGCTCATATTTTAGATTTTGTGTAGTTGCTAGCGTTGAACTGTGTGTTGGATGCACATGAATTGAAGGAATGGGCAAACATAGCTGATGCGGATCCACAGAGCCAGCATATTAAGATGTTTATAATTAGAGGCAATTTGTTTAAATAACTAGGTATTGATACTGATGTGCAAGAGAGGTGGAAAGGCTGTTTCCTTAAGCCAGCACTATAAAATGTTTTATTCTCAGTGAGATGCTGCCATTTCATAGTGGGTTTCTAACACTGTGTATAGTTCCATCCACACAGTGCCTTTACTTCCATCCATTTCTAATCTCTTTATCCAGTACAGAGGATTTGGAGCCTATCCCAGTAAGCGACGGACACAAGGCAGAATACACCCTTGACATAGCGCCAGTCCATCACAGGACAGACAGACACACACACACACCAGGGCCAGTTTAAATCTAACCTCAGAACCTTTCTTTTCAGAAGACTTAGTGTCTGTATCTGCTTCATTTTCTAATTTTGGTAGCACCTCTAACTGCTTGTCTTTCTTATATGCATTTACTTTGTAATCTGTGGTCCTTTTATCTGTTTTTACATCTACTGTATTGCTTTGAGATGCCACCTTTAATGGTGATATATCAAATAATGTTTTTTATTATTGTTATAGGGAAACATGATCAGATTTTCCCTGGTTCAGAAAAAAAGATCTAAAGTATACTAGTTTGTCACTCTTCTCATTCCCTTTGCTAAATGACTTTTCATACTAATCTGATCAATCTAACTGCCAGTTTTCTGTGCTTTCTCTATCCTGCTAGATTTGCAATTATTCTGAAAATTTTCATCTTGAAATAACTCATTTCTAAATACCTTTTTCACTGTTAACATCTTGCAGCAACTCTGCGACAAAATATACACTCTGACAGTTCATCCTGCTACCAACATTAAATAAAACAAATCTTAAGATTTCTATATTTATGTCTTTATTTAGTGGTTTCATTAGTGACAAAGGCTAAACTTTCTTGGGAAAATGTCTTTTATGTGTTGCGGAAAAAACTGACTTGTGTAATGTTTCATAGCCGTTCAGGGATGCCAAATATGTAAGAAACCTGGCTCAGGGACGCCAAATATGTAATCATAGCCGTAGCAAAATTAAATGTAGTGGCTCTCTGAAGGCACCAGTTCTGTAGGGTTTGGGCATTTACTGAGACAATTATTAATTGTAGCAGTAAATCACAAAGTTGATTATTTTGATGGCTTTAGAGTCCAACCATGCGACATAACTCAAAAACGCACACACACAGGTACTAATACACGAGGATACATTTATTAATACATAAAATATGCATGTAAACCTAACAGATCTTATCGAGAGGGTTATCAGAATACAAAAGGTATATATTCAGTCAGTTACGAAGTGTTACACATATCAAGAGGACATACGTTCAGTATATCATTCATTTAGACCGTTTCGTAAATGCACTTGGTTATAACTTCTACATTAGATACTCAAACAAGTACATAACTCTTAGGAATTAAATTGATATCAACTGGTTGGGATAACAATTGAATTCTCGAGCTGTAATGCATTGAAGTTGAATACTCATCCAATCTTTGTGGATTCAGATCTCCTGCGGGCACAAAGAAACAGTTGCAGGCTGTTGCTGTCCAATCCGCGCTCTCTGGCTCGGTGCCAGGCTGTGCTGTGCGGCTTGCGACGGTGCGCTGCAGATGCTGCTGACCGGCTAGTTAGTGTTGGCTTTAACTAGCAAAGTTTGTGCACAGGAGAAAAGATGACTGTGCGTCCCAGCAAGGCAGGAAGAGGACCGGTTCGTTCCTGATGAAGAGCTAGTTCTGAATAGTGATTCAGCTGTCCACAGTTCCGACCTGTTCACGAGGCCTGCTGCTGGTGCTAACCTTGGGTGGATCCTCTGGTTACTCTCTGGCAACCCCCGCTCTCGACTCTTAGAACAAAGGAAAGTTCTGGCACTCGGACCCACTGGCCATTCAGTGGTTGTCCGGGCTGAGTCTCAGGATGGTCAGAAGGCGCGCTGCGAGAATGTCCTGCCCTTGGGAGCCTTCTGCTCCTGGGCCGTCCTGCCCTGGAATTCTCCTTTGAATTCCCTTTAGAATTGTCCAGAGAATTCTCCTGGATCTTACTGAATCTCCTCTGAATCTCTCAGGCTCTCTGTGTTGCCTGTTTTTACCTGGAGGAACTTCAGCTCGTTGATTGGCTGAAAGTTCCATGGGCATCAGAGTCCCACGTGGATTACTCGGCCCTACCAGTCCCTGATTGGTTGATCAAGGTGAGATATGAGTCACTTACTCCTGACACTTAGTAATGCAGTCCAGATGTCCATCTGGCACTCCCTAGACAGATAGGCGCCAATGGATGACCATTGATCATGATAGCCAGGCTTAGCTAAGTGCATCCCCCTTTGGGAGCTGTCCTAGGACCTTAAATCACCCTGCATGAATAGTCTCTCTGTGGCTGCACCACAGAGATGAACAGAGAAATGGGGCCTAATTTGGGAAAGCTCAGAAACACTTAATTCTTTCTTATTAATAAGCCTCGCCGCTACACTTGCTTTAACAAAATATGTTTACAAATCCTTTCACCTGGCATTTTCGTAGTTAGAAATTATGGAACGCTCTGTTAAAAGCAAGGGAGTTTTTATGTCCGTTGCAGTTCTTTTGCAACATGAATATAATTATATCGTTATTAATTTCTTGAGATACGCGATTCCATATTATATTCCCTTTTAATCAAATTCTAAAAGTATGCTTGTTGACTCCGGTATAGCGTTAGTTAAAGACTTCGATGCTTAAAATGTTTAGGGAGAAATGGAATACTGGTGTGTTTGTTTTCTTTAAGGTACCGAGACCAGCCATATGCTGTATGTTTAAGTTCCAAAATTAATATCGTTTATGGACTTCACACGCGTTGCAGTATGCTCCTATTCTTTTTATGCTCAGGCACTAAGATCTCCCTTCTGCTTTGTGTAAGGATGGTATCAAAAGCAATCTTAAGTGGTGAGAAAGCTGTGCTCAATGTACTTAAGGGACAAAAGGAGATGCTTCATATTGCTTGACTAATTTTAAAAACTAAGTTATAAATGCAGACGCTCCCTCGGTGCGCTGCTCTGGTGCGCCGGCTCTTACACAGTGCCTGTCTGCCGTAAGCGTTACAATATACATACCCAACACTGCTTGTACCCATCTGTCATGCAAATAAAACACCTTGAATTGAATTGAATTGAGGGGAGAGGGGGGGAATACTAAAGCCAATACTGGCTCAATACCCTCAATGGGCTTTGACGTGCTAATGCGTTGGTTTAACAGTCTGGGTGTGGCAGGCTTCCAATGTCAACTCGACTCGATTGGAAGACAATGAACGTATTTTGTGATATTTAGAAATATAAATTTGTTTGGTGCGAGTGAGGTTTTATTTAATCTCTTACCAAGGGAAACGTTTCATTTTTTCAAAGAAATGTTTGCTAAAAAATAAAGTCATAGTTCCATGGGATTCAATCACAGACCATGTGACATGGGAGTCAGGAAACTAACACACAGCGCCACCGGATTTAATAACGCAATAAAAACGCTATAAAATAATGTGACTAGGCACAGAAAAAGTTTACAGCACAGTACAATAATAAATGCTGACCATGACTTTAGAAGCATAAATTACCTTACACTCAATTTAAACACAAGCTGTCTTGTAGAAATGCATTAGCCTGATTATGATTAAAAAACACATAATTAAACACGCGTTTGCGATTTAAATCAGAACACGATTTAAATCAATATAAATGTTTATATTGTAACGCATACTGTCCAGCCTCCATTTCTCTATAAAAATTTACTCTGTTGCACACACACACACAATAGAAGCAGGAACCGCTGTCAGAAGGGAAGATATGTTCAAAATATCGCAAATATCGATCATGTTGCGATATTTTGAAATATAAAAGTCAATTGATTGTCCATAATATCGCTATTCTATTTTTTTGAAGAAATGTTTGTTAAAAGAGAAGTCCAGCACCAGCTGGATTCAAACACACAACCTGCCAGATGGTAGTCACGCACCTAGACCAGTAGGCTACAAGACAGCTCGCATGAACAGGCAGGCGAAACAGCCCTACACAGCCCTGTCGCAGTACACGTATATAATCATACCGTTATTTAATTCTTTAGATACGCGATTCCATATTATATTCCCTTTTAATCAAATTCTAAAAGTATGCTTGTTGACTCCGGTATCACGTTAGTTAAAGACTTCGAAGCTTAAAATGTTTAGGGAGAAATGGAATACTGGTGTGTATTTTTTTCTTTAAAGTACCAAGACCAGCTATATACTGTATGTTTATGTTCCAAAATTAATATCGTTTATGACCTTCAGATGCGTTATGCTCCTCTTCTTTTTATGCTCAGCTACTAAAATTTCCCTTTAGTGGTAAAATTCCATATAAATATTCAAAACTAAGCGGATTGAAATGTGCACAGTAAAGACATTAAATGATTAAATCTTTTCACTACCAACCAATGCACCACAAGTGCCCCTGTCGGTCATTTTGGCCAGCCAATCACTTGCCCTGCGGTGCCCTACGGTGCCCTGCGGGTTGGTTACTGTACCGCGGGTTTTTACCGCTCATTTTGAATGGCTGCATCTGTAACAACAGATAACATTTATAACACATTACAAAACATATTGCACATGCGTGGATTGTAAAGGTAAAAAATTGTGTTTATGCTTGCTATTTGCATTGACAGCTTTAATGGATCGTGGAACAAAGGATTGTTTGTATCTGTTTGACTTACATTTGTGAACAATAAAACATTTGCTAGAAAAAAGAAGTAGGTATTCAGAATTGAGGATGTGGGAAGGATCTGATATATTTTTGTCTGCCTGTTTGTTTATGGCTTTTCAAAGATTGTCTGCAGGGAGGGGTGCTGTTTCACTCCCATGACCTTCAAAGCTGTTTGGATGAGAAAGGTAATTTGCAATCTCAATTGACTGATAATCAACCTGAGTGATAGGTTTGTTGTAGATTACTACATGTAAGTGATCACCAATAGCTCTGGGATCAAAAACTATTTATTTTGTTTTATTAACATTCAGAATTAGGCTATTCTTGTCACACCATTGCACAAACCTTTGGATTTCTGACATGTACGCAGATGAACTGCTTCTTCTGAGAATTTGAAAATGACGTTGCTTTGACTACTGCTCGTACAATCATCTGTATAAAGTGTGATCAGAACTGGTGAGCTTACACAGCCCTGAGGGGCACCTGTGCACGCAAATACTGTGTACGCTTTGTTAAAAAAGAGTGATACCATCTTTTAATGTTATGGTTAACAGACATTTGCTTCAACTTGCATTTCAATAGATGGGGATGCAGCGTATTAAATGCAGAGCTGAAGTCAACAAACAGCAGTCGTGTATAGACATTTGGGTCTTCTAGGTGTTAAAGAACCAGATGCATAATGCTGTTAATTGCATCATCGGCGTGTGTCTTCATTTCAGGTGTGATATTTTAGTGTGTCTTGGCTGACATTTACTTAATAGACATTACTTAAATTAATGGAAAAGGAACCACTACAATACGGACTCATATGTCACATTAATAAATCATTAGATAATGAGACCAAATAATTAATCAGAACCAGTGCTGTGTAGGGTTAGGTGGGTTAGGAAAAGAGTCTTGAATGTGACTGGAAACTTGACATTTGGCCACTTTAGATTAATAAACTGCAAAGTAATGTGTTACTTAGTAACAGGACTCTGACTCAACAATTGTGTATTAGCTGGAAGATGTTGATTGCAAATGATTGGAATTTAGCAAGTGGATCACTCCTGTAGTGTGGGTGGGAAGATATAGTGGCATAACAAAAGGATTTGGCATGTGACACAGTGGGCTGATTCTTTGCAGTATTTCACTGCTACACTATAAAGAAGATGGCTAAATGAACTATAGCTCTGAGACATTAGGAAGAACAAAGACAAAGTGGTGTAGAAGAACTAACAAGTAGCTGCAGGTGCAATTTCAGTGTAGTGATGAAGGTGAAATCAGATGTAGATTCAGAGAGGCTATGTTATATAGTAGACAGTGAACTAGCTAGTAATGGCCCCAGAGAAAAAAAAGGTTATAAATTAAATGATCTATTAAAAAGAATCAGTGTCGCATATAAACATTTCTAAGGCTGTGGCACTTTAGAGGGCATGGAAAACTGAGTCTTTGCAGCTAGAAAGATGTGAGTGTGAGTGTGATCTAAGATGAATCTATACTGCTCATCTTAACTGGTAGGATATGGATCAAGTGGATGTGCTTAAAGTGAAATTTTTCTTATAGCAGATCAAAGATATCATTAGGCACTGTAACAGAAGAGGCATAGAGAAATATCAGTGGAAATGCTGGCTGGTTAAAGTTCCTTTTCAAAGATATGAAAAAAGTTAGATTTGTGTTGTTTCCATTTTTATTTCAAAACAAGACAACAGGATTGCATACAGTAGGAGAGTAAAGGTATAAGGTGCTGCATTTCAGATGTTGCATGTTCCCTCCCCGTGACCTTGAACTGGATGAAGCAATTAAGAAATGGAGGAATTGCCATGTTTTCATGTTATTCAATTGAAAGACACTTTTATTGGTTTACATTAATAAAATAATAGATCTCTTACTAATAGTGTCATAGAGTTATGGGACAGTGTGCTATGTATTAGAAATGTATGTTACAACAGGAATTTGAGTTAAGTGAAATTTACATTAATAAAGTTTAGCTGAGAAAAAATATTCCAAAAGATAGAGCTAAAATGAATGTAGGTGTAGCACTGGAAATTCATGTCTGTTTTATGTTCATTTTTAACAAAGTCTGATTACACTGCAAACTATGCAGCTTCATTTATTTTTCACTGTCAATATTATTATTAACAACTACATATGCTATATGTGGAAGAAGAGGGCTCTAACTTATCTATATTAGAGATTACAATTACTCATTTATTTTTTTGGTTCTGTAATTACTGCACATTGATACAATTCAAATGATGTGCCCTGTGCACATGGCCTTTGAGACACACAGTCTATCATAGGATATTATGCAAATAAGAGGTATTATTTAAAGCAGAGCTAAAAAAACATCAGCATTCATTATGTTAAGTCTTTTAAGTTATAGATCTGAATTGTCAGATATCTTTAAACTGTTTTTTTTTTCATGACCTTTGGGAGCTCCAGGGAGCAAACAACAATCTGCTGTCTTCCTCATGCATTCATACTGTGTACTTGATGAGCAAAGATGCGATAAAGTTTCTTGATTCGTTGTAGCTAGACAAAGACTGGAGGCAACACTGGTAAGAAAAAATGTAGTAAAAATGATTCTTTTTAGACTTTATTAGCCTTTCTGAATAATTCAATGCAAAGTTCATGTTTAATACCATCTACAACACTGTGCTCTTCCTAATATTTATTTTAAATAACACTTCATTGCCATGTGTTTGTCAAAGAGCATAACAAATATTTCCAGCTTTTTTCATAAAAATACCTTGTGCCCATTTGTTACACTGTGTAATGACATTTTTTTCTGCAGAAATGTAGGCTTCTTTTGTAAGTGACTGTAGTGGATCTTTGTGACTCATGCTGAACATTGTGAAAAAAAAATCCTGAATACAATTACAATAATTTGCAGTGCTCTGCATGCTCTGCCTTAAAATGAACCTTTCACAATGTGGAAAGCACATTATGATGTGCTGTCCGTCTCAGTGCAATAATGCAGTATAACCTTTAGAAAGTCTGCAAAATCCTAAGCATAGCATACGGAAATCTCTTTGAAATGAAAATCTATTTTTTCTTGTAGATTGAATTCTCTTTAATTTTGTAATAACACCCATGCCTGATATAATGTATGAATTTAATTACAAAACGTTTGCCTAGCAGCCTTTAAATATTTAACTGACATTATATTATTGTAAACATACTGTATATACAGATGCAGCCAGTCAGATTGTGTGGCAAAAGTCTTGTCTGTGGTAAGCTAGCCATGGCATACCACACTATCATTTGGCACACCGAACTTAGTTTATCACTGGCCAAAGAAGATGGATAGATGGCACTTGTGGTGCGCAAGATGTTAGTGAAACAACTGCTTCTTTAAATGCACTTAATATACAATATTAATGCGGTATCATGTTACTAAAGAGATCATTAACATAATGAACAATTGAAAACTATAAATATAATAAACATATATAGTTGGTAGCAGTCGCTAGAAATAGAAATTAAGGTACACAACTGTATTCCACATTCTTCATAAACATTTTCTGCATCAAACTCGGTCACTTCCTGTATTTATTTTGGAAGAGTTTTGACATGTTTGTTTTAACTATATAAAATTTACTTCATAAACAATGCAAAGTTTTAACTTGTTCCATGTACACATATTGTCATTATTGCTGTGATTGATAATGAAATGCTTTTAGCTTAATTGAAACACTTGTAGAAAATGGAAAAAGTGATGCTGCCACTTGGAAGGTCTGGGACTGATTCGCGGCCAACGCACAAATTGTACTTTTAACAAATAAAATCTCTTTCTGTAATATTAATAAATAATAATAATAATAATAATAATAATAATGTGTAGACTATATGACAATTTCTATATTTTATTTTATATGTCATGTCATTTCCCAATTCGCTTTATACCATACAGTGTCGTGGGAAGCTGAAGCCTACCTGGCAAGCAACGAGCACAAGGCAGGGTACATACTGGATGGGGCGCCAGTCCATTGTAGGGCAAGTGCAAGCCAATCATACATGAGGACAATTTGGAGGCCACGGTAAAGGCCAAGGGGGGAAGTTTGGGCCGGACACCAGGATAACTCCTTACTTTTAATGAGAAATGCCCAGGCAACTTTAATGACCACTGAGAGTCAAGACCTCGGTTTAATGCCCACTAAAGTATAGTGTCCCCACCACTATACTCAGGACCCACACAGACTGCAGGGTGGGTGGCCCCTGCTGGTCCCACTTACACCACTTCCAACAGCAGCCATAGCTTCCCAGGAGGTCTCCCATCCAGGTACTGACCAAGCTCAACCCTGCTTTACTCCAGTGAGCTGCCAGTTAAGAGCTGCAGGGTGATGTGGCTGCTGGCTTTTATTTTTTATATTTTACGTTATGTTAAATATTAAAATAATAATAAACTATTTATTTTATTTATCTCACTTAGTTATCTCGCTTTGTGAAGCCCCGGGTCATGCTTGCTGCATTAGCTGTACTCTCAGTTGTTAGAAGTACAATTTTCATATTGGGTGGGATTGAACTATATGGCAGGGCCTTTCAACATGGCTGGCAAGAATTCATTCTGCTTGGATGAGCAAAATTAAAAACTACAAGCTCTACTTTTTTTCAATTAAATTGCAAAGATGCATTTTACAGTATATACAGTATAATATATATAAACAAATACTTAAATTACTGATGTTATAATTGCTTTGCAGAGGATGAGTAACCAAACTGACATGTTTTAAATTGCATCACCCCCAGTGTGACTTACCATAAGTCATTCAGGTAACTACTGTCCTTTTTTTTTTTACTTGCTTATTTGCTTTTAAATAGTATTTTTTTGTTAATACCTCTATGTATATTTTACCATGTAAACAAAAAATAAATGTTTTTTACTTACCATGTATACATAATAACTAATAAATCTGTATACTGTTTGTAAATAAATCAGATTTAGGAAAGAAAATAAAGATGTTGGGCAGTACTTTTTGGCGTACTTTAGTAGTTGTTGCAGTACAACACATGACACCCCCAGCATTCTGAATGCCTGCATTTTTTTTTAATCACCCTCACTTGGACTACACTAACTATATGTGTGTAGATCAATAGCTGATCAATATATATAATCAATAATATAAAGTGTGGTACTCTTTCATCTTTCAGACAACCTGGACAGTATCTGGTGTCAAATTTGACTTGAAAGAGACACTCTGTCACAACACAAACTATTGATGATGACATTCCTTCCTTCCATTCCTGTCCTTGCCTCCTTTCCTTCCTCTTTTGTAGTTTTGTAGTTTTGAGGTTTTATGACCTCACAAGGAATGGCCTGGACACTGCTTAAAATCTATGCCTTAATTTGGTTGTCTTGATTTAACAGTGAAGTGAATTAATCAGAGTAACGTATTAGGACACCTTTGATCATTTCCACTGTTTATCTATTTCCCTGTTTACTTGCCTGAATTCCGATTTAACAGCTTTTTATAGGAATATAGTTCCAAGCCTTAAGAAAAATGCAATAAATTTAGGGACTACAGACAAGGCAATCTTAATAATAATCATCATCATCACCATCATGAGGTGGTGACTGACAAGCTGAGTGAGCTCTTGAAAGAAGTTTTAACTGGAGATTGCTCTGGTGGGAACATTTTTTTATTGTATCGTGTACTGATATTATGGAGTAAAAAGATAATGTAGTCTGGGGCTATATAAGAGCATCCACCAGGCAGGCTAATTGGCTTTGCTGAGCTTATTAAAGAAATTTGCTGATCTAGCCCTCTGGTTTATTACTGCTTCAATAAAGATTGCGTTGGATTTCACCTTTCTCTCAGTCTTTATTTTCTATAGTTTAAATGCCCAGCTAAGTTTGCAACCATGTATTCCAGGGAAAAGTAAGAAAATAAATGGTACAAACACAGTTTAATGTACTGTATATTGGCTTATAAGTGAAACAAAAATTCACCTAAAGCTGATACCCCTCTTTTAATATAAGAGCACAATGAAAAAAAGGTGTATATGACACTATTAAGGGTGTATATGCTTAAATTTCTTCATTCTCTATGGACTAACACAATTTTCTTTTTCTTTCATTTGTGTATCATTCCTTCTAGAATTTCACACTCATGGAATAAACTGGCTCTTTTTTCTCCACTTTTAACTTTCTATCTCCTTCAACTTTTCTCTGAATGTACTTTTTTCTTTTTGTGGTCATTACTGCTGACCTTTATAACGCATTGCCATTTCTGATTACAAGAAGAACCTAGTAGGTACTGTTGTCCTTGTTGAAACATTCCTTTTCAATTAAACATTTGTTTTGAAGTGTGTGCACCAGTTAATAGGTGTCATGCCTGTGTATTCCTGTTTTGTCAATAAAACAGGGTTTTGTTTTCTCTTTATCCTTTCCTTATTTCTTCCAAATCTCTGGTTTCCTTTTTTCTATTCATTTATTCCAATTTTTATATTATTGGTGGATTTACACAGTTTGTTTATGTACCAAGTCTTTCATGGTATCATATAATATTCTTTCTTTTCCCTGAAAAACCAATACACAAATTGAACATAAAGGGGGTGCTGTTGAAAGTTGGAAAATGTTTCTGTGCACAGTTGTTAGAAGAGTTCAAAGAAACACTTTAAGCTAGAGAACGTCTGTCTTGGGGAACATGATGATACCTATGGTATAACCCAATATAATGGCACATACTTTAAAGATGTTGCACTGTATTTGAAATAGTTCATTAGCTATGATATTTTGGAAACACTGGGGTTTGGGTATAATAATTTAACATAATAACTTTAAGTAATGTTTAAATACATTTGTAAATTATAAAAACTATTGAATATATGGCTTGTAAAATGCCACAGATAGAAAGTTTTTATCTTATTTTATTTAAATGATACAGCATTACATTTTTATACATTGAGTGTAATTATGTATTTAAATAGTCCTACTATACGAATCTGTAAATACATCCACAGTGATATTTGTCTTTCTTGGGAATTTGTAAAAGGCACTCTGCATCTGATTACTCTAAAAAGTGAAGCTTACAGTTTGAAGCTTACATAGGCTAGAACAGAATTGCTAAAACAGAATACAAGACAACTCTATATTGAACATGCTGAATGCCTTTTAGGTTAAAAAAAATACTTTTTTTTCTAAGTGGAGGAAAATGTGGTCTACAGATGCAGCAGTCTAGAATGTGCACCGAAACTAATGTCAGTGGAAAGCACACTGTTGTATACTACAGTCCTGTCAGTCCATTATTGCTTTCAGCCCTTCACATTTTAAAACAGATCGCTAGTTGGCACTTACAGTATGTTTAGTTTGAAGTTATTTAAACAGTTACATTATTTAATTTGTTTTTTCGTAGCCTAATAATCACGTCTTGAAAACATGAAATAGCCTAGCTCCTGTTTTAAATGTAACATTTCATGCGATGAATAGAGCCTGGATTGGACCTTGTTTTTTAATGAGCCTTGTTTCCGAAAAAAATAAATTTCATGGAGGGCCTATAAAGTAATCAAAACAACTGAATTGCCATTTTATTGTTGAGGAATACACTGCTCAAAACATTTTAATATCATTTTAATGATTGCTTGCAAAACAGTGGTGTATAATGTGTGTAGATGAAGACTGTCTCCAAGATAATACTATAGTTGTAGTATTAACACTTTTACTTTGATTAAGTTTAGTCTAAAATTAATTAATTCTTTAGTTTTACTTCTTTTAAGTCTTGGAACCTGAAAGAAGTTAAGTCCTTATTTGATTTACAATTAAGACAGTCCTAATTGGATAGGCTTTTAATTGTGTTTCAACTATTTACTTTCCAATCTTAAGCAAGGAATAAGTTTATAAAACAGATTAGAAACCTTATCTGTTACTCAAAGAAAATATTTCACACATCTAAAAACTACTTTCTATCAAAAAGCACGTCTTTGTTGCAGATTTACAGTTTCAACCTGAAGACATGATTAGCTGTAAATCATTCAACAAATAAAAACAGTAAAGACAGTGGTATAACTGTAAAATTAAACATTACTTGTGCAAAGTAATGTCAAAATGAGTACGTAAAGTTATCAAACTAAAGAATTCCATGAAGTAATATCAATAGATATCTATACAGCTACAAATATAGCCATTCTTGTAGACTGCCTTAATCTAAATGAAATTATTTACATTTAATTTTTCATTTTAGCAGACATCAGGGTTGACTCTACTGTAGGCTTTCTACTAAGCAAGCCAACAATTTTTTGGCTGCCCCCTAATGAACTTTGCTGGATTTTACCCAGGCCTGTGCTTTGCACTTTTTCACCTTCAAATAAAAAAAAAAAAATTAAGAAAATGTATAGTTTGTGAAATAAACCAAATTCCAACTAGTGTATTTAATTTGAACAAAATCACAATTTCAAACATTTTCGGTTAAACTGTTTACATACGGTACATTACTGTAATGAAGATAAACATTAGTTATCACATTAACTGAATTTTTCTACATTTGTAGTCTTTTAATGTTTTGGTTCAATCTAATATTTTGCTGTGGTACTTTGATATTAATGTTAGTCTTGCTAAATGAGTTTGGGACATGGTGAGATCTCAATTTTTTATTAGTTTCAGTAACTGCTCTCACCAGAAGCTATGGAAACTTGTAATGTATCAGAATTCGTAATGTAATAGCAACATTTGGGCTGAAAAAAAATCTTCCTATCAATTCTATCAATCTACTTTGATAGTTCCTTCATCTGAATGGTATCATTTAAAATATTTTAGCATTTTATCCAAAACTTTGCTTCCTGATATGTCTGTGGTCACAATCTGCACTTCTAGTTCTTTTGAACATTTTGCAAGGTATAATACTCTCCCATGCATCCTTAGCTTAAATATGACAAAATTCAATATATTAAACAGTATTTATTTTTGCATTTATATTAAAATTAAGGTAAATATACTAAAATATTAAAAGAGAACTGTACAGTACTAACCAGATAGTGACAATGATCTGTTCTATTTGTTGCATTGTATTTTTTAAATACTTTAGTGAGGATGCAGAGGGGATATATAATGCCTTGTAAAAGTATCCACTCTCCTTGGACTTCTTCACATTTTATTGTGTTACAGCATGGAACCATGATGTATTTAACTAAGAATGTTTGCCACTCATCAACACAAAGTACTATATAATGTCAAAGTGAAAAAAAAATCAACAATTTACTAAAAAGAAAATTTCACTTTGACATTATAGAGTACTTTGTGTTGGTGAGTGGCAAAAATTATCCGTCAAATACATCATGGTTCCATGCTGTAACACAATAAAACTTGAAAAAGTCCAAAGGGGGTGAATACTTTTGCAAGGCACTGTAATTGAATTCTCCTGCTCCCCATTCTAAGATAAAATTTGAGGGGTCAATATAATTTTCTTGGAAGTTTCTGACATTGGTCATTATTATAAATTGGGTGGTTCATTGTTTACTTGTTATAATTTGACACATACAAAATATCAATAGGGTAAATACCCAGACAGGTACCTATTTAGATTGTAGCTGCACAGATATATTCAAACTGCATATGACAGGTACCTTTTTGAGTATTGTATTTTTTCCTGTTATGGTGGATTGTTCTGGAAAAAAGGATGGCCAAAATATCACCCCAGCAAATGTGTCACTCCACTTACTTTGCTGGTACCTAGTGCAGGCCCTAGCAAGCAGTAGCTATTAGTTCACTTTGCCTGCTAGGGTGTGTGAACAGAGAGATCACTTACAGACAGTGTATTAGCTTAGGAACTCCAATTCCCACAAAACACATCGGGGACCTTCCTGGTTTCTACATGACATGTCCCTTTGCTAACTGACTGTGATGATGACATCCAGCAGGTCTTTCCCAGTGCTTCACTTTCAGCTGTGTCCCAAAAGCTGCACTGCACTGTGGGAGGAAGTCAGAGCACCTACAGTGCCTTGCGAAAGTATTCGGCCCCCTTGAACTTTTCAACCTTTTGCCACATTTCAGGCTTCAAACATAAAGATATAAATTTTTTATTTTATGTGAAGAATCACCAACAAGTGGGACACAATTGTGAAGTGGAACGAAATCTATTGGATTTTTGAAACTTTTTTAACTAATAAAAAAATGAAAAGTGGGGCGTGCAAAATTATTCGGCCCCCTTGCGTTAATACTTTGTAGAGCCACCTTTTGCTGCGATTACAGCTGCAAGTCGCTTGGGGTATGTCTCTATCAGTTTTGCACATCGAGAGACTGAAATTCTTGCCCATTCTTCCTTGCAAAACAGCTCGAGCTCAGTGAGGTTGGATGGAGAGCGTTTGTGAACAGCAGTTTTCAGCTCTTTCCACAGATTCTCGATTGGATTCAGGTCTGGACTTTGACTTGGCCATTCAAACACCTGGATACGTTTATTTGTGAACCATTCCTTTGTAGATTTTGCTGTATGTTTGGGATCATTGTCTTGTTGGAAGATAAATCTCCGTCCCAGTTTCAGGTCTTTTGCAGACTCCAACAGGTTTTCATCCAGAATGGTCCTGTATTTGGCTGCATCCATCTTCCCCTCAATTTTAACCATCTTCCCTGTCCCTGCTGAAGAAAAGCAGGCCCAAACCATGATGCTGCCACCACCATGTTTGACAGTGGGGATGGTGTGTTGAGGGTGATGAGCTGTGTTGCTTTTACGCCAAACATATCGTTTTGCATTGTGGCCAAAAAGTTCGATTTTGGTTTCATCTGACCAGAGCACCTTCTTCCACATGTTTGGGGTGTCTCCCAGGTGGCTTGTGGCAAACTTTAGACGAGACTTTTTATGGATATCTTTGAGAAATGGCTTTTTTCTTGCCACTCTTCCATAAAGGCCAGATTTGTGCAGTGTAAGACTGATTGTTGTCCTATGGACAGACTCTCCCACCTCAGCTGTAGTTCTCTGCAGTTCATCCAGAGTGATCATGGGCCTCTTGGCTGCATCTCTGATCAGTCTTCTCCTTGTCTGAGCTGAAAGTTTAGAGGGACGGCCAGGTCTTGGTAGATTTGCAGTGGTCTGATACTCCTTCCATTTCAAGATGATCGCTTGCACAGTGCTCCTTGGGATGTTTGAAGCTTGGGAAATCTTTTTGTATCCAAATCCGGCTTTAAACTTCTCCACAACAGTATTACGGACCTGCCTGGTGTGTTCCTTGGTCTTCATGATGCTCTCTGCGCTTTCAACAGAACCTTGAGACTATCACAGAGCAGGTGCATTTATACAGAGACTTGATTACACACAGGTGGATTCTATTTATCACCATCAGTCATTTAGGACAACATTGGATCATTCAGAGATCCTCGCTGAACTTCTGGAGTGAGTTTGCTGCACTGAAAGTAAAGGGGCCGAATAATTTTGCACGTCCCAATTTTTAATTTATTTATTAGTTAAAAAAGTTTCAAAAATCCAATAGATTTCGTTCCACTTCACAATTGTGTCCCACTTGTTGGTGATTCTTCACATAAAATAAAAAAATTATATCTTTATGTTTGAAGCCTGAAATGTGGCAAAAGGTTGAAAAGTTCAAGGGGGCCGAATACTTTCGCAAGGCACTGTATATTAGTTACGAAAGGCTGATTATGGAGAAGATTGTCCTTCACCTTACCTGAATTTTAGACTATAGAACTCTTTTAAAGCAGGAGAAAGTGATGGCAGGAGATGCAAGACACTAAAAATAAGACTCAATATCTGAATAATTGGCAATATATTGTTTTCACATGCTAAAATGTTATAACATATTCTCATATTCATAGAACATTGTGTTATGAAATAACTGTCACTAAATAGATTATTGGGAGATAAATGAAAGAAAATCTTTGTTGAAATAATATCAAGAAAATTATTTATTAATTTGTAGAATTTATATTTTATATACCACACATATACATTAACATTACACATTTAACACCAATTAATAATATATGTGTACAGTACAGTATGTTGCAGCTGAAGGCAAGCCACCAGTTATCCTTTTACACTTAGAAAAAGAAACATATGAAGTTATATGAGCTACAGAAAATATAAAAATTTTTGGCAGTGCTGTGCCATTTACGGATTGCAATTCCATTTTTTTGAAGCAAGACATCAGGTGTCAGTTTTGTTTATGTCTGGATTCTAAAACTAAATAAAACCCTTTGAGTTCGGTACTGTATGGAGGAGAAAAGCATATATTACGACAGAGTATTAAATATTTTATAAGCAGGTTTCCTGAGTTTGAGCCTTTTTTGACAATTCTTCCTGGTTTTAAAGGTATAATCCTCTGTTTTACCATTGATGTTTTTGCACGCCCATTGAATAATTTTGCACGCCCCACTTTTCATTTTTTTATTAGTTAAAAAAGTTTCAAAAATCCAATAGATTTCGTTCCACTTCACAATTGTGTCCCACTTGTTGGTGATTCTTCACATAAAATAAAAAATTTATATCTTTATGTTTGAAGCCTGAAATGTGGCAAAAGGTTGAAAAGTTCAAGGGGGCCGAATACTTTCGCAAGGCACTGTAGATGTAACTCACATGAACATGGGGAGAACATACAAACACAATGCAGATACCAACCGAGGTTCAGAACTGAACCCAGGTCCTCAGCACTGTGAGGCAGCAATGCTAATCACTGTGCCACCATGCTGCCTATATATTAACAGGAGTCTATCTTAGAAGTTAAAATACGTTTTTATTTCATGTGCATGGGAGCGAAACACACAGAGATGCTCTGTGTATTTTTCTCAAGGTAATTAAACTAGAAAAGTCCTTAAATATTTTTCTGTTATCAATCACGCTTCCCTGTGCTTACAAGATTGGTAGTGTTCCAAAATCACACACATCTTCCTACGTTCCTATATAAGATAACTTCTTTTAACAAAATTGGTCACTTAGGTTCGTAGCACGCATTCCTATATAACAGTATAGAATTACATTGTAGCACTTATGTCCAGAATTCTTCCAAACCAGTTCAAACCAGTTCTGAATGTCCACCTTATAAAATATTGCATCTTCTGCAGGAAAAGTATGTACAAAGTTTACAGAGACCCTCTCAACAATAACATTCAAATTAATAGCACATTTCCAGTTACCCAGCATTTCAGTAGTAACAGTCATATGACTTATGACATCAAAATATGCAGAATTAGTGCTACTGACAAAATGTATGTAACTTGCTTATGTTAGCCAAAGAAAAATTAGATTTAAATATTGTTACTATGCTATAGACAGCAGCGGAGGAACACAGGCTGAATGAAGAGACCAGAGGCTATAATACAGCAGGGTACTGCAGGAGGCTGCAGAGGATTTGTGGCTGGAACCCAAGTGCATGGGTCTTTGGTTGGTTTCATAAATTTAAGAGAAGATTCAGCCGGAACTCCTAGGCAGCTGTGAAGGTGCAGCAGAGCAGAGCAATGGAAGAAACCTGGAAAAAAGGCAAAGTCAACTTTTAAGGCTGGTGGGGAATAAATAATGAGTGTCTGTGTAAGAGAGTAGTCTGTCACTGTTTCTAATGAAGCACGTATAATCAAGATGTGTACAAAGTTTTTTTTTCAATTTGCAGGAGAGAATGCATCCATTTTTTTTTACTAACTTACCCCCCATTCATTTTGCAGACACACGCACGTTGTGGAAAAGAAATGGATGAAAATAATAGAAGATTCTCTTTTCACCTGAAAATAACAAGAGCTACTATAAAGGAAAGAGAAGCAAAGCACATTTAAAAAAAATGTCATTTTTGCTTTTAACAGCACTACATGTAAGAAAAGCCTAGTTCCACTCAGCAACCCTCTCACACCTCCATGCATCAGTATCTAATTGTTTCCTGAATGGCCTGGGTGTGACCATTGTTACTAATTGTTCCTGGCTCCACTATATTCATTAGAAAACCTGAAGACACAAACTTTTTGTGAGAGGCAACATTGACAAAATCCTGGCAATCACCATAACCCAATTAATCACAGCCTGTTACTGTCTCAATGGCCCACATCCTGCGACATATACACCACAGTTTTTTTTTTACTTTCTGTATGGTGTAGAAACCCATAGGTTGTTTGTGTTGACAGGTGTGAAAACAACTCTCAGTATACTCATTTTCTCTTCTTCAGGAACTACATGTCCTCCAGCTAACACCACCCATGCAGGAGGTGCTGTGTGACAATCTAGAAGTACTTTGAGGTGCAAAAAGAGAAGTTTTCTTCAGGATATGAAGAGGATGCAGTCTCTCATAGGTGAACTGTCAGGATCACTATCTGTGGTCAAACATATGCACAGGGAGCTGAACCTCAAGAGTGCTCAAAGTCAGAGCACTTCCAGAGTGTCATTTTGGGAATAAACAGGGCAAATATTAATGTGATTATTGGGAACCTGCTGGTAAGGGAAATCCGAATTGAGAGGGCATACATCTCGAGTCTTCAGCTCCATAGGAGATCCTCAGTCCTTTGTGGGAATGTCATGGCTTCATGGAGTCATGGAGTAACTGAGGATTGAGAACCACTACCCACCATGCATGAAACATATGGTATCAGACTTCGTTGCATAGCTAGTGATGATTTTATACAGGTCACCTTTTATAAAGACAGATTAAATAAATAGCTCAAAAACAAAATAAACACAAAATAAACTTCAAACAGCTCCCTTTTTAGTATAAATATTTACATCTTTGCATATTCATCTATATAGGTGCCTACTCGGGCACAGAAAGCCTTTTTGCCTGAAATGTACTGTAATGTCATTTTTAAATTATTTAAATCTACATCAGAGAAACGTTCTTCACTTTTTTGTTTCTTAGTCTGTACATTACAGGTAATCCTTCTCTGAAACTTTTAGAATGTATATGTAACTACATATATAAATGTACATTGTGTATTATCTATGTAAATGAAGGAAGAAAACATAATATACTGTAATGCAAGGTGATACACTTTTTCCCTTTTAATTATCAAAAAGAAACATTAAAGGAAAATGAATTTGTTTCATGTGTCTGTCTAAATGAAATAACTTACTTGTCAAAAAAACAAAAATCTTTTTTTTTCCAATGATGAAATTCCACGGTTTCTGAATCCAACTAACAAGCACATCATTTTCAAGTGCACAATAGTGTCAAGCTGTTAGGGATGATCCTACGCAACAAGCTTGGATTACTATAAGCTGATTTTCCATAATTTACACTTGCCAACTATAATAACACAATCCGGATTCACATTTATAACTCCTTTGCTTATCTTGTTTCCATATGCTATTATATTATCTTTAATATGCAGCAGATGTATATACAACAGTTGAGTAAAGTTAAGTAATTCAGTGAATTCATACAGTTCTTCATGTGGCGTATTCAATATGTGTTCTAAACAGGGTGATTTTTTCCCTTTCAGAGTTACTGTGTGTCCATGCATTCCTTGATTGGTAGCTTTCCATTGTTAAATTGTGGTATTACGTAATATGACACAAAGCATGTAATGTAATATACACTGATAATTCAAAGCTTTATTTTTAAAATAATACTTAATAATATAATTTTCCCATTAAATAGAAAGCAATGGGCAGTTTACAATTGGAAAAAAAAACAGTTAGTATAGGTCTGCAACAGATTTAATACTTTGCAGAGATGTGTGAACCTGTAGATAGGGGCACATGGATGTTCCATGACATATAAGTACTACAGATTTTTGTAGTTTGGCTGTTCAGGCTGTGATGAGAAACTTATGGAAAGATTACTAGTTTTACTGGGCAACCTTGATGAAATGTTTTGTTCTGTTGGTATGGATGAGTTGAAAGTTTTGAGTTGAAAGTATGTTTAAGGATATTTATAAATCACCAGTTTTTAAAATATTTAATTTCAACCTGGGGGGTAAAACTTGAATGGTTAAAATAATTATTACTTGTGTGCATTGTGGTCCAAATTGAACACCACAATATTACCTATTAAAACCCAATTCGTTATTTAATATTTTCCCCTTAAATAGCAAAATAGCTTTTATGAGAAGAAATTAATAGTACTGAAAATAAGCTGTTGTTGTAAAATGTCTCCTTTATTTTCATTGTATTAAAATGCTTAAAAACACAAAAAAAGATTTTCCTTGCCTTTGCATAGTCATCTGGAAATTCAGAGAAGCATTAGCTTTCAAGACCAGTGCTTAGCTGTTAAAAGTAAACACTGCAAAACATGTATTCTTTTCATTAAATGCAGTAATCCTTTGTATCAGAATATGTGTTATTTTACAACTCAAAGAAATAAAAAAGTTAATGATTTTGGATTTTTTAAAGAGTATTTTCTTTAATTACTCACTTGATTAAAACATTTTGAGTTCTGTGGCAAACAGAAATGTGGAAGAATGAAAAAAGGACACCATCTCACATTCCATTGACTGACATAAACAGACATAATTGCATATATTTTTAAATATGCTGTAGTGTGCTCTCTGAAAGCACCAGTTCTGTAGGGTTTGGGCATTTACTGGGACAATTATTAATTGTAGCAGTAAATCAACAAATGATTTATTTAATGGCTTTAGAATCCAACCATGCGATATAACTCAAACAACACACACACAGGTACTAATACACGAGGATACATTTATTAATACATAGAATATGCATATAAACCTAACAGATCTTATCGAGAGGGTTATCAGAATACAAAAGGTATATATTCAATCAGTTACGAAGAGTTACATATATCAAGAGGACATACGTTCAGTATATCATTCATTTAGACCGTTTCGTAAATGCACTTGGTTATAACTTCTACATTAGATACTCAAAACAAGTACATAACTCTTAGGAATTAAATTGATATCAACTGGTTGGGATAACAATTGAATTCTCGAGCTGTAATGCATTGAAGTTGAATACTCATCCAATCTCTGGGGATTCAGATCTCCTGCGGGCTCTCTGGCTCCGTGCCAGGCTGTGGTGTGCAGCTTGCGACGGTGCGCTGCTGATGCTCACTGACCGGGTAGTTAGTGTTGGCTGAAACTAGCAAGAGTTTGTGCACAGGAGAAAAGATGACTGTGGGTCCCAGCAAGTCAGGAAGAGGACCGGTTCGTTCCTGATGAAGAGCTAGTTCTGAATAGTGATTCAGCTGTCAACAGTTCTGACCTGTTCACGAGGCTTGCTGCTGGTGCTAACCTCGGGTGGATCCTCGGGTTACTCTCTGGCAACCTCCGCTCTAGACTCTTAGAACAGAGGAAAGTTCTGGCACTCGGACACACTGGCTGTTCCGTGGTTGTCCGGGCTGAGTCTCAGGATGGTCAGGAGGCGCGCTGCGAGAATGTCCTGCCCTTGGGAGCCTTTCTGCTCCTGGGCCATCCTGCCCTGGAATTCCCCTTTGAGATTCTCCCTTTCAGAAAAGTCCACTACAGGCTCTCTGTGTTGCCTGTTTTTACCTGGAGGAACTTCAGCTCGTTCATTGGCTGAAAGTTCCATGGGCATCAGAGTCCTACGTGGGTTACTCGGCCCTACCAGTCCCTGATTGGTTGATCAAGGTGAAATATGAGTCACTTATTCCTGACACTTAGGTATGCAGTCCAGATGTCCATCTGGCACTCCCTAGACAGATAGGCGCCAATGGATGACCATTGATCATGATAGCCAGGCTTAGCTAAGTGCATCCCCATTTGGGAGCTGTCCCTTATCAAAGGAAACCTTAAATCAGCCTGCATGAATAGTTTCTCTGTGGCTGCACCATTTGAGAGATGGGGCCTCATTTGGGAAAGCACAGCAACACTTAATTCTGTCTTATTAACAAGCATTGCCACTACAATGCACAGAGCATTTTTAGCGCTGTGTAATTGTTTGACATGACATCTGGATAACATCTTGTTTTATGACTGTCTAAAATATTATACTTTTTCCATCCATGTTACAGATTCCATTCCAATTAAACTTTATGTAGACTAGTGTAATTAGATCTTTTGTAGTTGCTGAATTAAATGGGCACAGCTCAGCTGTTAAAAGTATGTGAAGTATAATTACATAGCATCACTTGTAATTATTATGAAAATAGCCATGTCTGGTATGCTATTAAGAATGCTGTGTAGGTAAAGACTACTGTATGTAACACAGAAAAAAAAGCAACAAGAAATATCATTATGTCACCTTAAACATCCATGAAATCAGAAATTTGGAACATAAAGATTATGAACACAAGAGGATGCAATTTGGTCCATCTAACTCATTTGGTTGTTAGTAGGTAATTGAACTGAGGATTTCATCCATCTGTTTTTTAAAGATACCAGGGTTTCAACAGCAAGTACATGGATCATAAAGCTGTTTTAGAAACCTTTGAGTAAAAAGTGTCACCTTTTCATTTTAAAAGTACTTCCCCCTAGTTGCCACTTGGCTCATGTTTTACTATTTGTTCTGCAGGAGCTGATTGGCCTTATTTTGTAATTGCCTTAGGGAATTCTAATGTAAATACTTGAATTAGGCCCCCTCCCTCCTCTGTTCAAGGTTGAAATGAAAATTGCACAAATTCTTAATTAGGTTCTATAAGTCCATTGCATGGTTTATTGTACATTTAAACTATTCAACTTAAAATAGTTTTTTTTATTACTTCCCCATATTGTTTTGAAAATGTAAATGAACATACCATAAACAGCTAGTCTTCAAAGATGGTTTCTTCAATCTCAGTGTTTAACATTTTATATGTATAGTTGATATTTTTGCTACCTGAATTTAATGCTTTTAACTTATCTACACTGAGTATCATATCTCAAGTTCTCCCCCAGTCCTTCCCCAGTCAATTCTCATTGTCTTATTCTGGCATCATCTGTGAGCCTATTATTATTATTATTATTATTATTATTATTATTATTATTATTATTATTATTATTATTATTATTATTATTATTATTATTCACAGACTTTGGGAAGATCAGTTGTCCTAATGTAGATCCATGTGCATTTAGCCAATCTGAGTATTCACCCTTTATTTGCACTTGCACTTCTATCCAATTCCTAATTCAAATACTTGCATTACCTGAATTAAACCTTGCAGTTCAAGAACTTAAGCAGTTCATAATTTAGAGTCTAAAAGTGCCATATGCTTTGTTTGTATCCATTACTGCTGTATCCAAACTGCCAAAGTGCAGTAATTGTTTTTAATCTTCTAGTATAAAAGTAAGAAAATCCTTTCCCTTGTTTTTAAAGTTATACAAATTTTCAATTATTTCCAAATAACCATCATGAAATAAACATTGGTTTTCTAATTACCTAAAAGCAACTTGACAAGCTAAACCTATAGGCAAAATAATACATCTAAATTACTGCTATTCATGTTAATCAAATCATATTTTCAATTCAATTAAAGTTCTGGCACACAATCTAAAAATAATAATAATAATAATAATAATTCCTTACACTTATATAATGCTTTTCTGGACACTCCACTCAAAGTGCTTTACAGGTAATGGGGACTCTCCTCCACCACCAATGTGCAGCATCCACCTGAATGATGTGACTGCAGCCATAGTGCGCCAGAACGCTCACCACACATCAGCTATCAGCTATCAGTGGAGAGGAGAGAACAGAATGATGAAGCCAATTCATAGATGGGGATTATTAGGAGCCGATGGTTGGTAAGGGCATATGGGAATTCGGGTTTACATCCCTACTATTTTTGAGAAATTCCCTGGGATTTTTAATGACCACTGATAGTCAGGACCTCGGTTTTACTTCTCATCCAAAGAACAGCGCCTTATTTACATTATAGTGTCCCCATCACTATACTGGAGCATTTGGACCCACACAGACTGCAGGGTGAACACCCCCTGCTGGCCCCAGTAACACATCTTCTAGAAGCAACCTTAGTTTTTCCCAAGAGTTCTCCCATCCAGGTACTGAGCAGGCTCACACCTACTTAGCTTCAGTGGATTTCCAGTTGCAAGTTGCAGGGTGTAATGGCTGCTGGGTTATTTTTTGATCAGGATCTATAAATTATATTCTATAGAAAGGCAGGTTAGGTTCAGTAATTATGGGTTACAGGGATGACCAACTATATTGTCCAGAACAGTGCCAATGATCTCAGGTTGTCACTGCCATGAGGACTGCAGAGTTCAGAGTGCCCCCGTCAAATCCTTAGCTTGTAGCAGAGATCCAAGGAAACAGTGAAACAGTTTTTGGAGGCGAGAAGATTCCATATTTTCAGCTCTGCTCCTGCTGGTGAGTGCTGAAGTGAAGTTTTGAGTCTCAGGGGCCTGCCACGGCTTGTCTGGAGAAGCTGTATGATCCTCCATGCTACCCTTGATATTACAGAGGAATATGCTGAGACAGTTGGGACAAACTTGGGATAAAATATTATTGAAGCTATTCAGAAACAAAAACTTTGTGCTGTTGCATGGAGTCCTCTAGTCAAAAGTGCAGATGTGACAGGTAATCAGCCTAATCACCATCTAGGGAGGCTACTATTGGTCCTTACAATCTCTATACCTGACATCTGTGCTTGTCTCTGTTTAAATGTTAGAAGGTGTGTGAAGTAGCTAGAAAAAGGGTGAGGAAAAGAGACCAGGCAACAAGCTAGAATTCTAATCATTTTGTCTTTTTGAAAGAATAGGTAGTGTTTCTGTGCTGCTGCAACATCCTGTTGCCATTTCTGTTTCTCTTTCAGAGATGTTCTTCTCTGCTCATACAGTGACTTACAATGCAACATGTCCTCAGGGGCAGAAGGAAAACACTCGGCTCTGGCAGCTTGCAGGCTTCCTCCAAGTCCAGTTCATTGGCCCTGTCAGCGTAAGGGACCCTGGGTCTCAAAACATTGCCACAATAGTTTCAATGTTACTTGACTTTGCTACTGCTGGTGCAACTGTCCAAGGTGTTGACATTCCACTGGGCTCCGTACTGTCAGGGGCATTGCACTTGTGTCAGTCTTTTCTTTGTCAGTATTGAGCTGTTGCTGCAAACTTGGTGAATGCTCGAGGACCTCAGTCCTGACTGGTAGGTCACTGAGTTCAGTTTGCAGTATGCTAGTGGGACTTAATGCCAACTCTTCTAACTCATCAATTTGGACACTGGAAGAGACCAAGGGTGATGCTTCTAATTTCTACCAGCAGACTACGTCTGTTCTGTTTAGTGAATAACACAACTTACCCTCTTCTATTTTTACTCAGTGTAGTGGATCCAATCACTGCTCACACACCACTGGTTTTCACTAAGAAATACCATTGATGATTTAGGGAAAGCTGGTTTCAAAGGTTTCCAAATGTACTTTCAGCTTTGACAATCTGCTTTTTTTCATTCTTTAAAAACTACCGGTCACTCCTTTGTTATCTTTTTCTTTATTTAACTACTTATAAACCTAGCATATCAGAGTTTATTACTCTTCTTGAACATTTTATTTGCTGACTACTTTCCAGTTTATTTATAAGACTAATAATCATCTGTACACTTAGTGTATTTATCTTGTCCTAGTTCAAACCCATACAGCACTTGTTGTTTATGTTGCTGTTACAGCAGTTCAATCTAGAAATATCCTCAAGTTTTAACATTAAAACATTGTAATTTAAAAAAACATTGCAAAGTATCAAAACATATCTAGCCTATAAAATTACTCTATTAGGCTTTACCTTTTGGTATAAACTGCCTTAGGGAATATGGAGACAATCGAACATAATGCATCCTCTATCTAATCTCCCAATGGACTAAACAAGAAGTTTAAATCCCTTGATTGCCTGTGTGGGCGATACAAAAGTAACCCACATGGCGGGGATATGAAGTTATAGCATTCTAATTTTCACAAATATGTACCATGATATAGAAAACACATTTTGTGGTCTTAATACCACATTAACATCAGTTAAATGAAAACAGGAAAATACACTTAAACCAAGAGGTCTCTTATTCAATAAACTAATAACCTACGATTTTCACCCCTCACACCACAATATGTTTTGTGCAGTAAGCTTAAAATAAGCCACATCAGTGCATGCATGGATCTTAAAAAAACAGCCTCCAGACAAACCATACCCGACCACACATCAAGGTAAGATCAAGATTGCTTATAATAGATTTACAAATTCAAATGGCAATATAACAGGGATATATTATAGCATATATTACAGGATTTTAGTGTAAGATGTTAATTTACAGGTGTCACAGTGATGAACATCTGCTCATTACACACCTACACTGTCGGTGCATCAACTGTAATGAAATAGGCAGTGTTAGAGAGTAAATGCTAACAATTACAAAATAAAAGTAAATCAATCAATTTCAAATTAGGTGCTGTCAGCAACCTGCTATACAAGCAAATATATGAAAGTAAACATTTAGGACCCTCTGCTGTCAGAGAATATCAAAAGGTTAGATGGCACATTATTCTTCATTCTCCAACACAGTGGAGAAACAAAGTAATGAACCAGGTAACACATTTTAAGAGGGACAAACAGATACGTATTTAAAACAATACACTCTTCCTTTATTTTGTACTGATACATTACAGATCTGAGAGTTCCAGAGTACTACTTTTTACAGACATAAAAACATAATTTACTTGTATTTGTGTAAATGAGGCACAAATACAATAAAAGGGAAAAAGTAACCCTCATCTTCTGATCAAATTAAAGATCCTACTTAGGTCTACATTATTCCCTAAAACAGAAGCTAAATGAAAGGGAATTATTTTTCCCTGTTCCATACAGTGAATCATTAAACAAATGGGAGACTACTTTAGCGTGATGTTTACCACAAATCGAAAATCATTATTTTTCACAAAAATAAAACATTTTCCTTAATTAAATGTGGTCTCTTTAATGCTCAAACGACCTTGGCAAATTTTGCTCCCTGGGGTTTGTGAAGTAGGAGCTTTCTCATGGTCCTAAGTGCTTCTCCATTCTTCCTTTTGTTACTGTTTTTTCAATCTGTTTCTCTCTTAATTTTCTTTTTCATCCTGCCTTCTTTACTGATTATCCAGGAACACTAACCTAATGATTTAACTATAATTGGTTTAGTTATAGTTAATAATTAGTACAATCTCTTGACCACTTGGACCTTTGGCCATTGTTAATGCCTCAAGTTACAAGATAAGGGAAAGCTGTGTAAATATTTTCCTACTTAGATGTCAAATATAAATATTTTTGATGCCTTTTGCAAATGGCATTGCAAAATCAATGCCATTTGTTCTTATATATACAACAGCAAGGGATGTCCACCTGTGTTTACTAGGAACCTGTCCATTTGTCCATTTAATCATCTCTAAGGTCATAGCATACTGTTGTTGACCTAGGGTTCTTGATGCTTATCTAATTTGCAGTAAACCTGAGATTAGAGATTAGTCTCCAGCATTCATTAAATAATTTTTTTGTGACTAGTGCCTGAATTTTAGGATCCGTGATGGTATTCTATGAGCTGTTGGCTATATCTTGCAAATCTTCTTTTTTTTTTTCCAGGTTCTTGAAAAGAACAAAATTATTATCTGATGCGATATTATTTAAGGATTGCTGCATTTTATTTCCTTTAATCAACCGAATTTCTCTTAGTTAGTCTTTTGACATTTTTGGTATGGGTATCTACATAGATGTGGGATTTAACGTGTCCCATAGTGGATTCTCAGTTCCTGCAGCTGCAACACTTTTTTAAGGAGGAGCTTGATGTTGCATCAGTTTTGGTAGGTGTGGCCTGTCTGCTTGAATGCCTCCAGGATGCTCCATACAGTATATTGTACAAGACATGTTGCCACATTAATACATATGCTGGTTTAGATTCCATTGATTTACTCTTAATTCTTTTTCATAATTTTAAATAAACAAAATCTACAATTCATCCATAAAGCTGGATTTATTCCTCTAGAATGAAAACTGTACCCCTAGTAACAGTAACTGTAAGACATTTGGGTGCAATAAACAGTGTACCTATAAGGCAGTCTTTATGAAACAAGCTTATAGATCAGATAAAGACATTCCACATATTAAATACAGGTAGATGTGCATGATTAAATTTGTTCCTAATTTACAAGGTACTTAAAATGGCAATGATTCAATTACTTGATTACTGATTCAAGTTTTGATATTATAGCAAAAACTAATTTAAAACAAAGGATTAGCACAAACTAGATTATTCACTTTTTATCTCTTGAATTTTCTGTTAATTTGGGGTGTAATAAAACACATCAAAGCCATTTCTCTTGATTAAATTCTTTCCCATTTACTTAAAATCCATATTCCCCATTTTGTTCAGTGCAGCAAGGTGCGGGGTTTGACAAATGTTTTGAAGACGATGGTGAAGTTTTAAATGTGAGTAAGCACAGTATAAGCAGAGATGTACATACTAAATTTGAATAGAAATTTGTCCCTAGACATTTGGACATTACACCTTTAAGAACTGTCAGAGTACATTGCTCAAATTCATGGATATATTGTTGATATTCTGACAAAGAAGCTGGCTTACATTGAAAATTGCTACAAACCCAAACATATGCTTGTTACCCAAGCATATAACAATTCAACACCTATTATTGTTTCTCTCTGGATGGGTATGTGTCAGCTTCCATGGGCTTCCATGATGCATCTGATGCAGAACTTGTTTCTGCCCTTTTGATGTAGACCTACCTTGAGTACCACACTTATTTTCAATGTCCAAAACTCCTAATAATATGGTATGGTCAATGTCCTTTTGTGGTGATGATAATCTCTAGATGATCTGTTATTTGTGTTGGTGTATTTCAAAAGACACATACCTTTGAACAGGAAGGGAGTAAGGTAGAAGATGTTGAGAAGCTTTGTGACACATACCTGAAGTAGAGAAAATATGAAGGTTGGTATCTAGATACAACAGACAAACAGAACAGCCAAAAGAGTACTATTTTTTTATTAATCTGATTAATAGTAAATAAGCCAACTGCACAAAACAAAACAGAAAGTTTAAGCTTGCCTTTGAGCTTCTCACTAGAACTTTTCAGTTCCCTCTCTACACAACCAAGAAGCTAACAAAAACAAAAGTATTTACTTTTCCAAAACATACATGTCAAAACTCAAAACTTCCTATGTTCACTCAATCAATCTGTATCTTCCTTCTTTCTCTTGCTCTAGAGTAGCTTGCTGTTTGCTCTTTCCAGGTGGCAGATATTGACAGATGGAAGTCTCAGCTTCCTGGTTTTAAACCATCAACCAAACAAGTTGTTTTCCACCAAAACAGTCAGTTGATGATGCCAGGTCATTCCCCATACCTTACTTTTTGGAACTTACTTCAGAGGTGGCAACATCTAGAAAAGAGAGTTTTGCAACAAAGTCCATTTTCTGTCAATCTGTTGCCCTCTTCCCACCTGGGATTAGCACAGAGGGGAAGGTGGTTGGGAAAAACTGCCAATTTTTTTCCACCTATTCATTTAATAAACATACTGTATCTCCTGGTCTTGGGATCACTGGGTGGCTGCTATCTCTCATTCTCTGCTTTCAACTTTGATCTCACATCTGGGCACTCAGAACTGTGCTGCAAAAGTCCATTTTACTCATCCTCTTCCAACTCTGTCAAGGGACAGTGAGGCAACTCTGACTCTAACTCCTCCTATTTTCCTTATTCAGGAAGATCTGACATTTCCATCTTTTCTCACATTATTGGCAGCCTGACTCCAGGTTTGTGCCAAAACACTGGCACTGGCAAGACTTCCTTATCTCTCCAGTACAGGCCCTTCTCCCTTTTGAACTTGCATAATATAAAACCTGTCTCCAAATGGCAGATCTTCAATGACCCTGTAATCCTCAGCTTCCTGTTTTTCACATATTTACCCAACCTATTGTCTTATAGCAATCAATCAGGTGACTGAGGACAACTGATCATTCCTCTCTGCTTTCTGAATATTTATTTTGGTTGAGTCTACCACATTCTTACTCTCACATAAAACTCCACACTCAAGTCTGTGCTCATTGCACCCTCATTTACTCACATAGTCCTCTATATTGTGTTTCCTTCTGCACTAACTTAGTCAAATTGATTGGTTTGCTTGTGGTTTCATGGTTTAGCTTGTAGCTATGCAAATTGAATTCTGAATGTCTTTCATGTAAATCATTATTCAAAATAACAAGTTTAGCTAATTTCAGTGCATTCATCTTGTATTTTGAAATCATTTTTGGGAGTATGGAAGTACGTACCTGGCTATGCTGTCAAAACAAGTCCCATATAAAGTACAGTGGAATATCCTGTATAGTCCTGGTGCCAGACTATAACTTCTTCCAGATTATGACAAACAATATGTATTTGTCTGTTTAGATCCATGTTCCCAAATCCTAGTGAGAGAGATTAAAATCAGTAATAGAGAATCCACCATTAGTTTAGGTTAATTAGAATGCTGTTAAATGAATATAAGGATGCTTATTACTATATATGAATCAATAGGTTAAATTCCTTGTAAAAAGCAGGGTAAGGGGATAAAGATAACAGAAAGAATGAAAAAAATCCAGATCCCCTTTAATGTGGTCAAAGAAAATTATACAAGTTATAATGTTAACATTTTTTAGACTATAAGTTGTAATGATAGGAGAATCAGTATTCTCAAGTAGGTATATATTCAATCAGAGTAGTTAATGGGATATCAGCTTACTTTGCAGCTAAATTGAGTGGCATTAGGATTGTTTTAGTCCAATTCATTTTGTATTATGATATATTGCCAAATTCAGTAAGTAGGGTTAAACAACAGGGCACTGAATTTGTGCTATCTGAAAGATACAAGAGGACATTGTCTGTATATAAACAGATATAATGTTTGTATTAGCAACCATGATAGGGGAAATCTGTACTTTGATTAAAAGCTTCAGCCAGTGGCTCTAAATATAGAACAAATAACAAGGTGACAAGGAGGAGCTGAGGCGAGTGCAGAAAGAGCTGAAGGTGAGAGTAAGGGTGAGCAAGGAGGTTTGTGGGAGGAAAATGGAGGACAGGCTGATGGAGAGCAATGTGAGAGAAGTGTGGAACGGCATGAGGAAGATGTCCGGATACAAGTTGTCTGGCGGGTAACAGAGTGAGGGAGGCCTGGAGAGGGCCAATGAGCTGAAACTTTTCTTTATCAGATTCGATACAGGGTCCACTGACCATTCACCTCAGAACCCTGGTGAGTACAGCACTGGACCTCCTGCAGTTCACCTACCGCTCACACTTGGGAGTGGAGGATGCAGTCATCTATCTGCTACACAGAGCTTACTCTCACCTGGAGAAGACGGGGATCATTGTGAGAGTTATGTTCTTTGACTTCTCAAGTGCCTTTCACACCATCCATCCCCCATTACTGAGAGATAAGCTAAGGGTGGCGCAGGGGGACATTTTACACCTCTGACAACTCTGTACAACTCTGAGGCATGTCATCTGCAGACGTTTTCGGATGACTCTGCAATTGTGGGGTGTATAAGTGAGGGGAGGGAGGAGGAATATAGGAGCTTGATTACCAACTTTGTGGAGTGGTGTCATCTTAACCATCTCCAGCTAAACACCAGCAAGACTAAAGAAGTGGTCATGGACTTTCGAAGGAATAAGTCTCCGCTGAACCCTGTTTCCATCCAGGGTGAGGACATGGAGGGGGTGTAGTCCTACAAGTACTTAGGGGTACACCTGGATGATAAGCTGTAGTGGTCTGTTAACTCTAACACCCTGTACAAGAAAGGTCAGAGCTGACTCTATTTTCTCAGGAGGCTCAGGTCCTTTGGTGTGTGTGGAATCTTCTATGCTGTTGTGTGCTGGGGCAGCAGCATCATGACAAGAGATGCAAATAGGCTCAATAAACTTATCAAGAAGGCTGGCTCTGTGTTGGGGCTGAGCCTTGACCCCCTGGAAGTGGTGACTGAGAGGAGAATGCTGACCATGTTCACAGCCATCATGAACAATGCCTCTCATCTGCTTCATGGGACTGTTATTAGGCAGCGGAGCACTTTTAGCAACAGACTGCTCCAGATACAGTGTTCAAGGGAACGTTTCCTCCCGGCGGCTGACAGGGTGTATAACGCTGCCCTAGGCTAGGACTGTTAACCCTTCATTTGCTCATCTATGGACAGCATATTGCACCATTTTACTTTTTTTGGACACTCAATCTGTATATATCTATGCACATTTTGCACATATTTTATTGTTTTTACAGTGACTATGAACATATTTTGCACATACCTATGTATTTATTTTATATTTATTTTGTATTACTGTATGTATTTTAATTTTTCGTCTATTCTGATGTCTGTTTTGCTTGTCTTGGGCTGGACTGCTGCAACACATCAATTTCCCTTTGGGATCAATAAAGTCTTATCTATCTAATAATGTGGAGAGAGGGCACCCATGGTGAGTTCCCTTTTTAAAATATAAATACGTTTATAAAGTTTAGAAGGGGGTCATAGACAACATCAGATTAGTACCATATATATAAACATTGATCAAATAATTCTGATATGATATTAGATTAAATGCCTTTTCAGCAACAAGAGTTGTTTATTTGTATTATTAATAAAATCTTGTAATAAATGTTATCAGAAATCAGCTGGCCCTTTCTAATGCCTGTGTGATCAGAACAGATCAAGTCAAGATATGGTTTTCTATCTTAGTGTCCAAGATTTAAGCATAGATACTTGCATCTGTACTGGATAATATTTTGTTTCTATATAAAGAAACACAGGATATTTTTTAGATTCCAAGATAAAAAGGGCAAGTTATATTCCATATAGCTTATAAAAACCTTAAGCTGAAGTCTGTTTGGTTTTTGAGATTCATTTTTTAAAGATTTAATCATTTGTTTTAATCCCTTTAAAGTTATGGGTGACTCAGAAAAGTTACATTGATCAGAAGTCAATGTTGGTAGTTTTACTTCACTTAGAAATGCTATAAATGTAGCTTGGTTTCATTGTTCTTTGAATTTTATTGTTACTCATAATATACTTGAAAGTCTTCATTAATATTTTCACATTTTAAAACAAATTCTTTATTTGCATTTTAATGGAATTAATTGTTGCTAGAGATTTATTATGCTTTAGTCTAAGAGCCTAATCAGCCTGATCTCTCCTCATGATTATAGTTCTTTTATCTTGTACAATTAATTCTTGTAAGCCAATTTTTATGGGTTTAAATTCTGAATGAAAAACATTTAACTTTTTTGCTCTATCCTCAGAAAAGCTTTGCTTTTGCTGACTTCCCAAAAGTAGATTTTTCACTAATTTGAATTTGATATAAATTTTTTTTGAGTAGAGAAAAAAATATTGTACAACATTAAAAAAAACACTAAGTTCCCAAAGAGATTGGGGATTTATTGAGTTTTCTCATGTTTTCTTAGTTCATTATTAAATTATAAACTCTGAAGACACATTAAAACTCCATCTTTTGGCACACCAAGGTCCTATTGTAATGACAAGATTACATAATATAAGGAAATGATCTGAGATTAAATTTGAGAAGTTGTCAGTTATTGTGATATATTTTCTAATTGTGAGGGAAGAGAGAATATACAGTACTCAATGAGAGCTGATTTGTGATGGGCAGCAAAAAATATTCATATATTAAAAATAATTCTAACTGGAACTTAAAGTATTAAACAGTAGTATTAAATGGTACTAAGAGAAAACAAGTAATATATTCACTTTTGCAGGAAGAATTGAAATCTAGCTTTTAGAGCTAGAAACTGAAGCAAAGATTAATTTAATACCATTCAGTACAGCTAGTACATAAACAAAAATGTCCACATCTGTCTACCCTGATTGCATAATAAAGTTATAGTTTATTGTACCAAGACAACTCCCATAGTTTTGTCAGCAGTAAAGTAATATTCTGCAACATTAAAATGTTTATTTTAAAATCGGTGAATATGCTCAGATATAAAGTTGATTCTTTAATTAAGCCAACTGATGTCTGAGGTGCAAAAAGTCTAAACATTGTAAAATCAATTGCAAAAATTATGTTTGGGTATTTCAATTAATTATTTTACAATATTATCATTATTATGATAATTGTAATAAAAAAATATAGATTTTTGTCTTGTAAAAATACAACAACCAGCAACAGAACTCGGGCATCTTCTGGTGTTTTATGTAACCCACATGCAGTTTGGCATTTTATTTGGACTACAGATAGAAAAAAAAGAAAGATGTGCAGTAGTTGCCTTAATTAGTTACCTGTGCTGGTTTGCAGAAGCAATATCTACAGCAGTCTCTGTAACTATCTGTGGAGTATATAAATGAGGAAGCAACCTAAAAAGCTGCAAGCCAAGTCACTGATAAGTGGCTGCAAGGTCTGCTCTTAAATCCCTATGGCAAATAGGGACACTCCCAACTTTCCATAAATTTCTCCTGTTGCCTGCATGTACATGCCTAAATGATATTCGAATAGATTGTGAGCTGGAACTGAGAACCATCATTGGAACACGAGCCTACTGTGTTGTGGAGGATAGAAAGGAAGGGCATTGAAGGACTACATTGTTAGTACATGCATTTCTCCAAGTAAGACTAGACTACATTGAAGATTAAAATATTGTTTTGAGCCATCAGTCACATTGATATTTTTTTCCTACACTAGATTCATTTTTTGTTTTATTGGTTGTGTACAACATAAAGACAATAGAAGGCTGCAGCTTATAGGTGTATCCTTCTGTGCAGTGTGTAGGCATACTTATGCAACATATATAATTAAATACATCTATGTAATTGTGTAAGTTTCCTTTGTTTTCATTGTAAATGAAGTGTGGTTTAAATTGTTCATTCTTATGAAACTAATCAATATAGTTATTCTAAGGTTTACTCCAGTCAAAAAAGACAGGAAAAAAATATTTTTTGGTCTTAAGATGGTATACCTCTATCCAACCCCATAAATAATGTTCTTTGTGTTACCAGTTGTATCTGTATACCTGTGCTACCTGTTGTTCTTTATCTGAGATGTAGGGTGACATTTACATTGGTAAATAAGCTGAGGTGAAGAGAGTAAATGGAGAGAAAAATCTGGACTAACATATAAGACTCTGCAAAATAAGAAGCATTGGCAAAGATAACATAAAAAACATATCACAAAGAAAAACTATTCAACAGAACAATAGTCAACACAAGCCATTCATCAAAGATGTAAAGAGAACTCTCTCTGCTGCCTAGGATTACCATATTTGAACCTTCAAGACAGACAATTTGGAGGAAGGATATTTGTAACAGTATCTGTAAAATTACTTTTTTAATGCTATTTATATATTATATATAACTAGTATAAACATATACAGTATATACGGTATAACAATTTATCTTGTTTGCCATAGATAGATAGGTACCAGGTCTACATTAAAGCACTCAGCTTTCCATTTGTCTCTACCGCTTCAAAAACACAGGAATTTTGTCTTTAGTCTTGCATTGAATTTGCACTTTTGTTTTTGTATTGTGTTTAGGGATTGCAGCATAAAATATGACACAAAGATCTATTGAAGAAATGCTGCTATGCACAGTACAGGATCAGATAAAACACTGAAATTAGTGTAATGGCTGAGCAGCAGGGATGGAGGCTTTGGAAAAATCATACCTCTTCAGAACAAAAACTGAACAGCAGTGAACTAGATAGGTCTATGACTATAATCAACACAACATAATCTCTCTCTTGAATGACCAACAACCTCTTAATCCAAAGAACCAATGTACATAAAAAATCTTTGTGGGAAAAAAATAACAGAAAAACCCTGCATGTTTTAATGTATTTGAAAATTCCTGCTGGACAGAGATTTAAGGACCAAAAAGGAGAACATGTCCAGGAAAATACAAATGTTTAGTGATTCTTCAACTGCTTTAAGCCTAACATTCACAGAAAAATTACCTCCAAAACAAAATATTTTGAATTTTATCTATCAAAATATATGAATTCATAGTCATAGAAAAAAGGCTTATAATGCTTTCTTAATTTCAGTTAATTATTTTTAAACTTCTTTGAACATCTTTCTTTCCCTTGTAACATGGAATAAGTGGTGGTCTGTGATATACAGTATATATATATAACAATTATAAGAAAGAAATAAACTGAAAACTAATAGGAAGGGAAGTCAAACATTAAAGTATCAACTTGTTTCAGAAATCCTTAGCAAATTGAATAAGTTTTCCTCTGCTGAGATGGTCCACAAGGTTTTATATTCCAAAGAGGCAGCAAAATATTCCACTTCTGCCAGAATATTAAACAGAATAGCTCCTCTAGATTTTGCCTTATCCAGTCTTTTTGGGGCTGTAGCATTGCTGTAATCTGGTTAAAGCAGCACTCTGTTGTTGCCGTGCTGCAGGGGGAGGTGATCTGAACTGTGTGGAGGATTGCCTGCTGGTTGTTTTAATGCTGCTTGACCTCATACTGATTCAATGCAGCTTCTCAACAACAAGCTTAGCACCTGCCAAATCTTGTTTGACCATGCGAACCACAACCTGCAGGTTATTAAGTTTAGAATTGACTGCTTTTAGATTCTCCTCAATGGAACAAAGTTGCTTCAGTACACTGTGAAGATTATCTCTACTTGTATGATATGAGGGGCTATAAATATTAGAGTTTAATTAATTATGAAGGAAGACTTAACAAAGTCACTGACTGGTTCTTAGGTTTTCTTCTTGGGTGGCAAATGTTATGCCTTTATTTAATTCCTTAGCCATCTTTGATAGTTTATGATGGTGCTTATAAAATAAAATTGCTAAGGAAATTGCAGAGGAAGGCTAAAGAACAGAAAGTACAAGTTGACTAAGAGATATTAAGAGATTATACATCTAATTCTCAGCAAGTCCCTGTCCAATGCAACTGATTTTTTTGGAAGTGAGCAATAGTCCACAGTATTTTGTACAGTAACACATTTCTTATAACATGTACAATTTTCTTTCTATATTTTTAGGAATCTCATGGACCTGATGGTGACCAGTATTCCAGAACCTACCCTCAAGCCTGATGAAACAGAGTTGGATAACCTACTGTACATGATGGAGCAAAAAAGTAGACAAGCCAATTCTGATATCTTCCTTAAAGAAGATAAGCTACGCCTAGTCTACCTTGCTCGACACCAGCACAGGTCACTTCAGGGACTGTTCAAGGCAATTTAAATGATGCCCAATGTGAAGAGTATGAAACCATTAGATAATTCTTAATTGGTATTCAACATAACAATTTGAATTTAGAAGACTGCAATATTCAATGTTAAAAATAAAATGTCTTTGTTGCAAATGCAGGGGAGGTACAGTGGCAAAGTAATTAACATTGCCGCCTCACAGTGCTGGGGAGCTGGATTCAAATCTAGACCTGGGGTGCTATCTGTGTGAAGTTTATATACTCTCTACGTGTTCTCATGGGATTCCTCTTGGCTTCCTCCGAAGGTCCAAAGACATACTGGTAGGTTAAATACTGTTGGGAAAATTGTCTGTATTTTTCTGCCCTGCAATGAATTGGTATCCCATCCAGGGTGTACCCTACCTTGCACCCTTTGCTTGCTGGGTCCCCAACAAGCCTGAATTGGAATAAGTCGTTAGAAAATGGGTAGAGAAATATTGCTAGTACATGTTTAGTCAGGGGTCTGGACCTGCACAGTGCCCAATCACAAGTTGCCTCTCCTCTTAGAACCAATCAGCTTTAAAGTGAGTCATCTCCATCTTTGCCCCACCAACTCCATAATTGTGAGAATGTACTGTGAAAGGCTGTCCTAAATTTACATTGTATGGTTGTGCTTTGTTTTTTAGTGCTGCTGCTATACAGTATGGTTCTGTATATAGTTTCTTATTGTTTATGACTGCAATTGCACAGCCTAGACACTCAATTGAACTTACAGTGCTCTACAGTTTTATTCTTAGATCTGTTTCTGTGTATTCATTATAGGTTCATTTTTCAATGATAAGTTGGTTTCAGCTGTGTGCTTTAAATTACATGTGTTTTGAGTTGTGTGTTTTAACTGATTTTTTTAATTAAAATTTTGGATTTTGGATTCGAATTTGGATTCACATAGGGTTTATATGAAATGCTGATCTAAAACAGGGATCTTGAGTTATAACTGTAACAAGGCTAGGGCAAGAGAGCAGTAGGAGCTCCAGGACGTCTGGCCTGCCAGATTTTCTTTTCTTTTGTTCTTATGCTTTATAAGCAACTTAGACAATTCCGAAAGAGACTATTGATGTGCCTCTCTCTGATAAAAAAAAACACGGTTTTTGCATTTCTGTAAAGGACACAATCATCACCTCCTCTTTAGTATAGGGTAGTATTTTATTAATTAAATTTAATCACCATTTTAATTAATTTAAATTTAATTTAATTAATGCTTTAATTCCTACCTTTCCTTCTAAATATTTATATACAAACCCACCTAATTTGGAGAAGGCATGTGTAGCGGCAATGCTTGTTAATAAGACAGAATTAAGTTTTGTTGTGCTTTCCCAAATGAGGCCCCATCTCTCTGTTCATCTCTGTGGTGCAGCCACAGAGAAGCTATTCATGCACGCTGATTTAAATATGTTTTCCTTTGATAAGGGACAGCTCCCAAATGGGGATGCACTTAGCTAAGCCTGGCTATCATGATCAATGGTCATCCATTGGCACCTATCTGTCTAGGGAGTGCCAGATGGACATCTGGACTGCGTTCCTAGGTGTCAGGAGTAAGTGACTCATATCTCACCTTGATCAACCAATCAGGGACTGGTAGGGCCGAGTAACCCACGTGGGACTCTGATGCCCATGGAACTTTCAGCCAATGAACGAGCTGAAGTTCCTCCAGGTAAAAACAGGCAACACAGAGAGCCTGTAGTGGACTATTTCGAACTATTCTAAGGACTTTTCCAGCAGGAAAATTCTAAGGAGAATTCCAGGGGTGCGAGACAATTCCAGGTCAGGACGGCCCAGGAGCAGAAAGGCTCCCAAGGGCAGGACATTCTCGCAGCGCACCTCCTGACCATCCTGAGACTCAGCCCGGACAACCACGGAACGGCCAGTGTGTCCGAGTGCCAGAACTTTCCCTTTTTCTAAGAGTCGAGAGGATCCACCCGAGGTTAGCACCAGCAGCAGGCCTCGTGAACAGGTCAGAACTGTGGACAGCTGAATCACTATTCAGAACTAGCTCTTTATCAGGAACGAACCGGTCCTCTTCCTGACTTGCTGGGACCCACAGTCATCTTTTCTCCTGTGCGCAAACTTTGCTAGTTAAAGCCAACACTAACTAGCTGGTCAGTGAGCATCAGCAGCACACCGTCGCAAGCCGCACAGCACAGCCTAGCATGGAGCCAGAGAGCCCGCAGGAGATCTGAATCCCCAGAGATTGGATGAGTATTCAACTTCAATGCATTACAGCTCAAGAATTCAATTGTTATCCCAACCAGTTGATATCAATTTAATTCCTAAGAGTTATGTACTTGTTTTGAGTATCTAATGTAGAAGTTGTAACCAAGTTCAATTACGAAACGGTCTAAATGAATGATATTCTGAACGTATGTCCTCTTGATATATGTAACTCTTCGTAACTGATTGAATATATACCTTTTGTATTCTGATAACCCTCTTGATAAGATCTGTTAGGTTTACATGCATATTCTATGTATTAATAAATGTATCCTCGTGTATTAGTACCTGTGTGTGTGCGTTGTTTGAGTTATATCGCATGGTTGAATTCTAAAGCCATTAAAAGAATCATTTTGTGATTTACGGCTACAATTAATAATTGTCCCAGTAAATGCCCAAACACTACAGAACTGGTGCCTTCAGAGAGCACACTACACATGTCAAGAAAATAATTATGAAAAAGATATCTCCATTGCTGAATGTAAAATATATTTCCACACAATTCTGGCATGGTTCAAAGAATTTGGAACTTCTTCCTAAAAATGAAAAGATCACAGTGACCAGATCATAGCAAGAGATGAAGTCTTGCCCTCGTTTATATTATTTATTGTCTTTCTTCCTACACAAAGGTTATAGGTCACAGGTAGGCAATTCCAATCCTTGAGTGCCACATTTTAAGAGGTACCTTTTAATTAGCATCTAAACAAGATTTGGAAAATTGCTGATTTGACCTCTGATCCACTTAATTAGCTAAGTAATCACAATCTGAACACCAGAAACAACCGTGGAACTTGAGGACCATATATGCCTAGTCCTAGCACAGCTGCAATACTGAAACATTCTTTTTTCTGCATCCAGTGTGATACTAATTCCATTATTAGTAATTGATTAGAAAAATGAAAATGAAAAGTAGTTTTAATAATAGTATATTTGTATTTTGTATTTTTTTTTTGTATTTGAGCAGTTACTGCACATCTTGCTGTGAAATAAATAATGAAAGCAGAAGTATTATCTCCTGGATGATACAGGGAAAAAAAACTCAACACCTTTACTGACAAGATGAATCCTGACATATCAGGAACATATTGTATTTTACACAAGCTTGGCTTTTGACAAGGGTGTGTGAAAGTTTAGAATCAAAGACTATCCTTAGAGGCCCAAAGTAGATCAATTGGCTTTAAGTTTTCTTTTCACTGAAGGGAATTCAATCCCGGAGTCAAGGTTGAAGGAGCTCTAGCGGGTGGTGTCAATGAGAGAAAGTCATCTAATGAATGAAAGATGGAGCGGACCGGGTAAATGAAGGAACATCCAGAAGGAGGATTCTGAAAGTATCAAAAAGCTTTGGTCAGTGCTGTGGTCCAAATGTGAAAAAATGCTTTAACATGAGCTGTCAAACCATTTGGTACACTAGCACATCATTTGTATGCTTTGGACTCTGATATTGCTTCAGGTTCCAAAAAAGGCTCCAAATGCCAGAAAACCATGTTTTCAGTTATCTTGCCACCCAACCCTTATAATGTCTTTAAACCCACTTTTACAATATAGCTTTTAATTCTGTTTAATGTACTGTATTAATCTGTGTAGATGTGTCTGTGTTGTATTTGTCTTGGTTATGTAATTTCAAGAAATTGTTCCATGAAAAGTGCTATATAAAATATAGATTATCATACTGTATTTAGAGTGTCTTGCTAAAGTATTTCAGCCACCATCAATGATTGCCCATTTTTAAAAAATACAAATAGCATTTTTAAGTAAATATCCATCCATTCATTTGCTAGCCGTTTTATTCAATACAGCGTCATGGGAGCTTGAGCACACAACAAGCAACAAGAGCTAGGCAGCATACACCCTGAATAGGAAACAAAGACACAAATTCACACCAGGGCCAATTTTCAGAATATCTTTGGACTGTGGAAGGAAAATGGGGCACCTGGACAAAACATGTGAAGACAGGGAGAACATGCAAACACCCCTGGAACTGAACCCTTGGCCCTAGGGCTGCAATGCAGCCGTGCTAACTATTTTACCACTGTGCTACCTTACATATTTTTAAGTAGACATTCAGTATATAAATTAATCAGATTTACAGGTTGCCATAATAATAGACAAAATTATAACCCTCAGTCTACAGTACAGGCTTATAAACTACATATCCTCTCCATTAAGTCATGGCAGTGCTTATTACATCATAGGATTAACAAGAAAGGAGAAAGATTGGTGATCCCTGACTTTTGCAAAAAGACAACACAACACATAAAAAATTGAGAATCCATTTTACCTTTGCATGACTGGACTAATTTGATGTCACAGAATCTTTTCTTTCAGAGATTGCACAATTCAATTTGTAAGCAAATTTCTTGAACATGGTTTTCCATAACGTAGAGCTGATGTCCCCATGGAAGATGGAAGGAAAGAAGTTACCAACTGCTGCTGAATACTGTATAAGACAAAAGATGAAATTCTGAAGACTGTAAGGAGATTTGTGAAGGAAGGACAATTTCATTACTTCTGTCATACCTAGTGATTTTCACTGCTAAATCATTAGACTATTTAAGTATGGAAGCAGTTGAATTTGAGCAATGAACATAAACATAGAAAACCTGCCACCAACTAAAAAGGTTCCTGTGCCCCTGATGTGCAAACATACTTGGAGCAAATGGAAGTACCTGTAAATTGCTGGATTTCAAAATAAGAAGCATTTATTTATCTATCACCTGGGATACTGCCAATGCATGAGAGCTGGGGGTTACAAAGGCTGAACAAGAAGCTCAGAACTGTTGCAGACTGATGCTGTATGCTTGACCCACAGAGAGGGTGAAGTGAGCATCATCACCTGGGAGGGCACCTACAGGGACAGAGGAAGGAGAGGACTGGTGTTGTGGGAAATTCTTCATCAGAAGAGCAGAATACAGTCTTGGATCTGAATCATGGAGATTCAGTTATATTGAGCTCAATAATCCAACAACATGCGTTGGGTCTGCCCCTCAGAACAGACAAACTGCAAGGGTTTCCCAGCTCTTATATACAGTCAGAAGAAAGTTTGTTTTCACAATATGAATGCTTGTCCTGTTCTTTGTTATGTAATTACTTTCTGTCCTGCTCTGTCTTCCTCTAGGTTCTGTCCTTTGATATGCAGCAGACATTGTTCTGCTTTATCCTGTTTGTGGGTGTTGTTCCTGTCTTATTATGAAGCGTAAAGTCACTGGGGCTGCTAAAGCAAGTGAGCTTTATGGCATCTTAGTGTAACTTTTGTTGAAGGCTAAATTAACAGACCCCAGCAACACCTCTAACAATGAGCTTAAGTGGTGACATTGTGATGCTGGATAAGTGAGATATATACAGTAGATGTCGCACTTCACTGGGGAAAGAGACAACAGAGAAGCTCCTAGCGGTAAAGGTGAAGTTTATAAGAAATCTGGCAATGAAATGGGAGCAGGAAGAAGATGTAGAAGAGATAGTAGAGCAGTCTGGGGTTTCTGAATGAAAGAGAGAAAGATTAGATGGGGAAAGATGACATGGGCAGAGAGGAAGAGTCAAAATAGTTGCTTGTGGATTCTGAGGATAGATGATGTTTCCTTGAGCATGGAGAAGAAACATACATGCTATCATTTTAACATGATACCATCAACACCCCAAACACCCTCAGCAACCCTAACCTTGTTGTCACCATACCTTCTGACCTTTCCCTTTCACAGGATAAGCGATCCCTCCTCAGCAAAGGGCTCAGTTTGTACCAGTTCCCAGGAAGCTGGACACCCCCCAGACCAATGTCGACCTTAACTGCTTTTACCGCAGGATCCGTCTCAGAGCACATTTTGCCGACATTTCCTCTTTACAGGCAGCTGATAACAACCTGGTTATTGATGTCATTAACAACATTAATCCCAAACAGAACTGTTGGACTCCCCCTTCTTGCCGATTTCCACCAGTTGATTATTTCATCAACCAATGCACTAATCAAGCTCCCAAGGCACTCTCTATACCCAGTAAACATAGGTCTAACCTCACCCAAGGAGAAAATCAGGCGCTCCAGTCTCTCCGCAACAGGGATGAAATCATCATCAAACCAGCGAACAAAGGAGGCGCTGTTGTGGTGTGGCGTAAGGATCTATATATCTTTGAAGCCTCTAGACAACTAACTGACACTTCTGCCTACCTCCCTCTTCAACAGGACCCTACCACTGACTACCAAAAGGAAGTGGTATCCACCATTTCTCTTCTTATCAGTAATGAGCTCCCCCAGGAGGCGAACCGGCTCATCATGGAACATCCGCAGGTATCTCAATTTTACCTCCTCCTCAAAATCCACAAACCAGACACCCCTGGACGCCCCATCGTATCAGCATTTAACTGTCCAACTACTTACATCTCAGCCTTTCTTGACAGCCCTATGAGACCGCTGGTTGAAGATCTTCCCTCATACATCAAAGACACCAACCACGCGCTCCAACTTTTTAATGATTTCCAATTTTAGGGTACCGAATGCTACATTTTTACCATGGACATCACATCTCTGTACACCGTCATTCCCCATAATGACGGCCTTACAGCCCTCACGCTGGACAAACGCACAGTGCTTGATCCACCCACCCACACCCTGGTACGCCTTGCAGAATTGGTCCTCACACTGAACGCATTCTCTTTCAATAATCTTTTTTACCAACAGGTCAGTGGAGTTGCCATGGGCACCAGAATGGGACCCAGCTATGCCAATATTTTTGTCGGCTGGGTAGAAGAACGCTTCTTCGCTTCCTACACTGGCTATGTCCCTAACCTCTACAAACGATATATTGATGACTGCGTCGGTGCCGCCACATGCTCCAACGATCAGCTTGAGTTCTTCCTGCACTATTTCACCAACTTCCACCCGTCCCTCAAATATACGGTTAACATATCTTCCACTACACTTCCGTGTCTAGACATCAACTTCGCCATCAACTACCCCAGACTGTCCACTTCAGTTTATTACAAACCCATGGATTCACACAGCTACCTCCTGTACAGCTCATTTCACCCCAACCACACTTGAGAACCAAGCCTTTGAAATGTACTCCTTTTTCATCAACAGAGGATACCCCAGCAGTGTGATTGACAGGGCCCTTGCCCGAGCCAAAAACACCCCCCGCACCATCAACCCGATCAGGAACTCCCGCCGTAACAACCGCATTCCTTTGGTGCTTCCTTACCACCCTAACACACTTCCTATCCCCAGGACCATTAACCACAACTTTTCCATCCTACAGGATGATCCCTCCATTGGGGGCCTCTTTTCTTATTGCCCTATCATCTCATATCGCCAACCACCTAATCTGCGTAACCTCCTTGTTCACAGCTCCCTTGACCGCCCTCAACCATCCACACCAGGCACTTTCCCTTGCAACAGAGCTCACTGTATCACCTGCAAGTACACATCCACCACCACACTCATTCAAGGTTCCTCAGGACAATTCCGGATCACCCAGACAGCATCTTGTACCTCCAGCAACCTTATTTACTGTATTTCTTGCAGTAAATGCCCAGCCATCTACATTGGAGAAACAGGAAGGAGACTTGGAGACCACCTCAGAGAACACGTCAGGGCTGTGAAGATTAAAGATCTCTCCAAGCACATTGTTTCTCATTTCACCTCTGACGGCAACGACCACTCTAATCTCTCCGTCTGTGTTCTCAAAGACGGTTTTCCGAACTCATACATCAGAAAGATCACCGAAACCAAAATTATTCTGCAGCTAGGATCACACATTCTCCCTTCTCTTAACGACAGACTACTGTTCTTTTAAATTTTCTCCATTCATTGGAAGTTTCATTTCACACCTCTCTGCACCCATTCTGACTTCACACATCTTGATTGGCCTCTCTTTCTGTCCCCTGCTCCCGCCTCTCACTCCTCCTCCCTCCCAACCTTTGTTCTTCTGCTACTTTACCTTTGCCTACCGTCCTGTCTCTCTCACACCTGAAGAAGGCTCCATGGCTGAAACATTGTGTTCTCTTTCTTCTTTTTTTCAGCATGGAATAAACGTATTACTTGATCATTTTAACATACTCTCTCACTTCTTGATTTGGAAACATAAGTACCATAAATTGTATTAGCTTTAGAAAATTAGTCAATATACTGTACAGTATGCAGCAAAATAATTGAGATAAATCAGATCAGCCTAAATGGCCTCTAGAAACAGAGGGTTCTAAAGAAGGGTAAGAGCTTTATGGAGTGTGTGGCTCACCAATTCCATTGTTAATTTACACGGCTTGCATCTAGAGATCTTTCTCTGTTCTCAGGTATACAGGGCATAGACTCAGGAAATTATCTCCTCTGCAATTATTTTCAAATAATTTAAAGTAACTCTAAAATAATATCCTTAAGCAATTTTGTATTCTTTGTTGCTGATATTTATTTATTTTTGTTGTGTTGTTTATTTGCCATAAAACAAATTTCCCCAAAATGTGTACAGTTGTTTGAAATCAATTCATATCTCTGGTGAGAGCAAAGTAAAAAATTCAGTTTGGTTTTGCCTTTAAAATTGTTAGTGTTTCATGGTTAACCGATGCTGTGGATGTGTTTTTCTTCAAGCAGGGTGAAACAAAAGAGGAGCCATGGAGAATCACACAGTAGTAAAGTCCCTGACAAATGCAAACAACAAATGTGGAAATGAAATCCTAAAGCACAAAAGCCAAAAGCATGATATTGTTACAAACAGGGACTATGGAATTGATAATATTAGAAAATACTGATCGGATTAATTGATAATTTAAATAATAATCAAAAGATAGATAGATGCTTTATTGATCCCTTGAGGGAAATTTCAGTGCAACAGCAGCTTAACACAGACAACACAGCAACAGTGTAACGAATGATACAATAATAATAATACAATACATATCAGTACAGTGAGAAGTGCACTACGAAGAGTTACTCACAGTCCAGAACACACAAAGAACAGAACAGAACAGTACACAAAAAAATAACCCCCAACTTGTAAACATTTTGCTCAGAATATACCTGAACTATTGGTATAATTAGAGGCTCCCGAGTTCTTTGTCCAGTGGCAAAGCTTTAATGAAAAGAATAATAATTCAGACACACCGGGTTAAACAGATATTTATTAACAATGGCAATACATGCACTGGGTAACACACAACATAAACATATAACACACAAGTTACACTACATGCAAATTTACTAACAAGGCATTTCAGAGCTCAGAACTGTTGCAGACTGACGCTGTATGCTTGGCCCACAGTGGGGGTGAAGTGAGCATCATCAACGGGGAAGGCGCCTATAGGGACAGAGAAAGAAGAGAACTGGGGAAGGAAAGAGACAACAGAGAAGCTCCTACGGGTGAAGGTGAAGTTTATAAGAAACCTTGCAATGAAATGGGAGCAGAAAAAAGAAGTAGAAGAGATAATAGTACGCTGGGCAAACGTCCCGAGATCGAATTCTTCCGCGACGGGGGTACCTTTAAAGCGGAGACGACGGCACCGAAAATTTTTGGCGCGCCCTCTCTTTAAAGCCCTGGCCAAATACGAAGACAGTACGTACAGTTATAATTCAAACGGAATTAAAAACTACACATCCCAGTTACCATGGTGGTGCTTGTGATCATTGCGTTTAACAAATGAAATGGGGCGAAAAATCATTCACATGACTTTGGGGCTGAGTTTCGAAAGCTTAACCTATCAGCAACAAAGCGAAAACTACACGATAGGCTACCTCAAACTGTCAGTTACACGACTGTGTATGTCGCTTAAGCCACTCCTATTTGGCATTTTAGTTATGGAGGCGGGAAGACGCCCCCCCCTCTGGGTGCCTGACTTGACGCCATCTTTAACCGTTCTGGTGCCGAGCCGCAGCGAATCAGAGACACCCTGCGAAAGAAAAAAAATGAATCCAGAGAAAACGCTTGTGTGCCCTGGTGGTAAGGGGAAGCAATACATCAGAAGCTACTTCGAGGAATTAGGGATAGATGTAGAATTAAAATCTGAACGAATAAAAAAACTAGATGTTAAAATCTTGACGAACAGAGCGATGATGGAGATCTACAAATTTTCCGGAGCCAAAAAATCAAATAGGAAACAGATACTTTTTGATATTTTAAATCACAATTTCGACCTAGGTCTAAGAAATGAACAGGAAAAATAATATTTTCAGCGAGTGATTAGTTTGTATGTACAGAGGATCATCAATAAGAAATCCTGCATAAGAAAAAGTGAAAGAGAAGATTTTGACAGCCAGATCTTTGCTCTGCCCATGGTAAGAAAGGAGAGCAGTGAAATTTCAGCTGCAGAAGATGCACAGCAAACAGCTAGCACTAGTTCTGCTTGTGATGTAAGATCAGGAATGAGTGAATTAAGTGATGTAAAGTGCACTAATGAGGTAGTTAGTGAATTAGGAGCACAGTTTAAAAATGTGCATAGATTAATGGAAGAATGCAGGAAACTAGATGATGAAAGAGCTAGGTTAGACAAGAAAAAAAAAGAGAGAGGACTTATGCTTTATAAGGCTGAAACTGAAATTAAAGCTCTCTCAAATAAATTAAGCAAGGCAAATGAAAAGTTAGGACATGGAAGTGTTAGGAATGTGAATAAAAGGCTTAGACGCAGGGATAGTAAAATTCGGACACTTGAGCAAAAAGTTGTGGAGTGTGAGCAGACAGTCATTTTGAATGAACAGGAGAAAAGTGAGTTAGAGAAGGAAAAGGCACAGATAGAGAATAGTATTGATGAATTGAAAGAACAGTGGGAAAAGCTTAGATATACAAAAAAAAGGAATCGCAGAAGGTTGCGTATTATAAAAGGAAATGTGACTCTGAAGCAGATTTGGCACATAGGGTGAGGGACCTGAATGAGGAGGTACAGTTCTGGCAGGGAGAATATGAAGGCTTGAAAACAGAGATAGACAGGATAGTGAGTCACAATATTAGCATGTATGAAAAAGGCAAGTATAGTGATGCTGTAAGAGAGGCTTATATGGATTTAGTAGCTAACATGGGCGTTAGTGCACGAAAGGCTTCTCAGATAGTCAGACTAGTTTTGGATAAATTGGTAGGTATTCAGATAGATAGATTACCCGGGGAAAGTTTTTGTAAATATCTTGTGTTAGAAGCGAGGCAAGTTTCTTTGCAACATCTGAAAGAAAAACTGTTGCAAGAAAGTAATTTAACCCTTGCCACAGATGGGACCACTAAATATGGCCATAAATATGGAACTGCAGGGATTTCTTTCCAGGATGGTAGCAGAATGCATTTAGGACTCAGAGAGCAGGCATCGGGTTCAGCTCAGTGCATATTTGACACAGTTAGAGAGATGGTGAAAGATGTTGTTAACAGTGGAAGCAGGGATTCGGATGCAACACGTTCTGAGAAGGAAATTTTCTGCAAAATTACAAATCTAATTGGCGACAGGGCAAGTACAGAAAAAAAATTTAATGAAATTCTGGCTCAGTACAGAACTGATATCTTGCCTGAAATTGTAGATGGATTTGATGACCTCAGTGAGACAGACAAGGCTAGGATCGGAGTTATCAATGAGTTGTTCTGTGGATTACATTTAATTGATGGCTTGGCACATCAGGCAAATGTTACACTTTCTGTCTGGGAAAGAATGATTTTTGGTGGTGAAAAGGTGGGCAGTGTTAGTTTAGATTGGATGCATAGAACAGTAGGAGAGAGTGGTACAGTTAGATTGATTAGATCAGTGTGCAAAGCCATCCATGAAAGAGGGTGTGAGAAAAGTGGCAAATCTGTGCAGTTTAGATCTTTTTTGTTGAGTCAGGGCAAATCTGATCATGTCCCTCTGGTTCCCTTTAAAGGAAACCGAATTAATGCAATGTTCCACAATGCAGCTGGAGTTTATTTTTTGCATGCTGAATTGCTGGAATTCATGCATGATATACGTAATGAAAATAAAATAATAGAAGCAGTGTTTGAGGATTTGAGTGTAGGTCAGTTTATTGCAGGATGCAGAGCACTGGGAATTATTTGAAATTAGTGACAGAGCCTTTGTGAAAAGCTCTTGGAAGAAAAGAGCATGTTTTAAAAATGAATGCAAGATACAGGGAGTTAGTGTGCAAACTGAAAGAATGGCAGGCTGATAGCAGTAAATTAGTCAGAGGTGAGGTACGCTTGTTCATCGACATAGAGGTACATTGTGGACCTGTTCTACAGAAGCTAACAGAACAGAGGAGCCCTGAATTTGAGGACATGACTAGACAGGCTGTGGAACTGATCCTTGCTAGTTTTGTAAAGGTGTGTTGTAGGATGGTAGCAGATCATTTAGAATATGGCAGGTATGATGAGGTTTCAGAGGAGATGTTTGAAAAGCTTGAATCAGCACCCAAGACGAATGTTAGCTGTGAGAGGGATTTTGGAATCTTTGATAATTTACTTAAAGTTAAGGCCAGAGCAACAGCATTAGCTGTCGAGGGGATGATTATGTTCAAGGAGAACAGGTCTTGGCAGTGGCTTGAAAAAACTAGATTCTGAAAAGAAGGCAGAAGTTTTATCTCAAGCTAGAGAATCAGTTAAAGAGCAGAGGGCTGTGTTTTGTGAGAGGATGGCTAGGATAAGAGATGCCAGGTTGCAGACACTTAGAGAGAAGAAGGAAAAAAAGATAGAAAAGGAAACAAGAGATATAAGGACAAAGGAAGTACTAGCGGTAGAGATAGGAGAGTATGGGGGACTTTGGAACAGTGAGGAAGAAATAGACGAGCAACTGAGGAATTTAGATGAGGACAAGAAGCTTCCTGCAGTAACAACACAGTTGAAGTTTAGGAGATTTGTGATAGGAATGAAAAATGAAAAAGGGGTTTTCAATTTTTCAAAGGACGGGAAAAGGCTTAGTCTAGAACAGCTGATTGCTAACTTAAAAAGTGTTGTCTGCAGGCCAGAGGAAATCCCAGGTACATCTAGAGAAGAAAAAGATTATTGTTTGCCACCATCAGAACGTATTGTTGAAGAAAAGGCAGAGTTTTTAAAGGAGGCTGTTAAGCAGCATTTTAAGGCTAGAGATCTACGTAGAAAAAAGGTTGGTATGGAAAGATTAAGAATTCCTATGTTAATTAAACCAGAACACTTGTTAGGAAAGAGAGTTAGACATGCTTTTGATGAGAAAGGTAGGAAGGTGTGGTACAAGGGCACAGTTGCTGAAATTAGACTAGATGGCCAGGAGTATATTTTTAAAATAAAATATGATGGATTTAGAAAAATGTGGTGGTTTGATTTGTGGAAAGATTATATGGATAGTTATTTAGAATTGCTTCCTGTTAGTGCAGAGGACTTCGTAGGCAAGAAAGTAGAGCACATGTTTGTGAGTAGTGAAGATGGGAGAGAATGTTGGTGGCCAGGCAGGGTAGTAAATGTAAATAGAACAGGTGACTTGTTTGTTGTGGATTATGTAGAGGAGGGTGACGATGAAGTTAGTGGCATAATTGAGTATCCATTGTTAGATGATTACATAAATAATGAGGTGAGGATTGTTGCTTAGGTTTCTTAAGTTCCAGGCTATTGCTAATGTTACACTGTGTGTCAGATGCAGATAATTTTGAGGAATACGAATAGGAACATCGTGTAGCAGATGCTGATGCGCCAGGGAGGCTGGTGAAAAGCTGATCCCTGGAGCCAGCATCTTAAGATATCTGTATTTGTAGATACCTAGGGAGTACATTAATTTGAAAACATGCAGATTATGGATGCTGATGCGCCAGGGAGGTCAAAAGGCTGATCCCTGGAGCCAGCAACGTGAAATTAATCCTCTATACTGTACATAACTGCTGATGTAACTTCCCCGTGCCTTCTGATAGCTGGTTTCCAGCACTGTATATAGTTACTCGTTAGTTATAATTTTTAACATTTACATTGTTATTCATTGTTCATTGTTATTTATTGAATATGTTTGCTGTTCAGTTATAGTTTATATACTTTTAAGATTTATTTTTATGATGTAGCTTTGATAATGCCTTTTTCCCATCAGGTCCAAAGAAAGTGTATGTCCTCGGCGACTCTATGTTGTGGGGCCTGGAAAAAGTTCTGCCAGCAGAGCAGGTGTGGCTGCACCCTGGCACAACACTGCAGTGCAGTGCCCACCAGCACCTGTACCACCTCCAGGCCCTGACAGAGGATATATTACTGATCGTTCACATAGGGACAAATAACATAGCTCAGGGTGACTCCCCCTATGACATCCTTAGAGCTCTGAAAGAACTGATTGTGGCAGTAAGGAGAGCATCTCCTTGTAAGGTACATTTCGCCATTTGCTCCATTTTGCCACGGGTCTGTGATGACTCATTTACGGCTAGAGCTGTGAAAGAAGCTAACCGGGCTCTTTCACAGCTCCCTTCTCAGATGGACCATGTGCAGTTCCTCAGGAGCAACAGAGTGCTTCTGAAGAATAAGCAGCCCATTGCTCAGGCCTTTGCTGCTGATGGGCTTCATCTCAGTGCCGATGGGAAAAGGAGCATTTTTCAGTTTATTTTAAATTTTATTTCTCATTATTTTAGAACTTTAGTTTGATTTATTTTACTAGTGCCACATTTTATTTCATAATTTACTTTTTTGTTTACTTTCATTTGTTTATATTTTTATTTTGTCAGATCAAATGCACATTTGACCAAAGTCTTGTAAATGATTACGTTTTACAAGACATGGAAAAAAGTGCAACAATTCCAACACAGTTTTATTACTGCTATATTTGTCATTTATACCTTATATTATGTATGATAATTATTATATTTATAATTTATACTAACACTGTTTTGTATAGATGAAACCTTTCCAAAATGTATAAATCATTAAAGATTATTGAAAACGTATTATTTTCCACGTGTAATATAATTAGGAAGTACAATAAGATGCTAACGGTTATAAAGTGATACGTCTAATTTGTTGAAAAGCTGTTTGTTTAATGATAAGTAAAGGACTTAGAAGTAAAAGGAGATGCTTCATATTGCTTGATTGATTTTAAAAACTAAGTTATAAATGCAGACGCGATCGCTGCCATAAGCGCTCCAGGCAGTAGAACGTTCGTTCTGTACTGCTGAGCTCCGCACCTCCTCCCTCTCTCGGTGCCGCGCCCCTCTCTGACGGAGTGCAGTGGGCGGTACGCTGTTTTCAGAGCCTCTGATTGGGAAAAAAAGACCTGCTGATGAGTTTCACACAACAGGAAGAGAAAAGAATGGGATTTTTTCTCTTCGAAACGTGTGTTGTCTTTATGAAATTCGTGTATTTTAAACGTTTAATTAAGAAGTAAAAACCTTACAGCGTACACAAAGATTCTGAGCTGATCACGAGGAAGAAAAATCATCAATTTTTCGCGCATAAAAAGTGGTTTTTAACTCTCGAAACCTGTTTTTATAGGTTTTAAAGTCGTGCAATGTCTAAGTTAAGCCGGAACACATCATTATATCTCATTTTTTATTTCTTTTAAAAAAAATTTAAAAATCGTTTGCCCAGCCTAATAATAGAGCAGGTTGGGGTTCCTGAATGCAAGAGAGAAAGATTAGATGAGGAAAGAAGACATGGGTGGAGAGGAGGGGAGGAAGAGGAGCCTCAGAATGCAGTTGCTTGTGGGTTCTGGGGATAGATGATGTTTTTTGAGAATGGAGAAGAAAAAGACATGCTATCACCCAGAAAAATCCCAGACTGCTACCAAGCACTCAGCTCTTATATAACACCTACAAAGGCCAAAATAAGATAAATCTGCCTTCTATACTAAACAGAATATGACCTGAAGTTAAATCTCACTCTGCGAAAATCTTTAAATCTCTGTGCATTCTACAAACTGATTGTAGAAAATGATACTGTGCATACAAACCTGTATGCTTCAAAATCAATGGGAAGCTATCTCCCTGTTCTAAAAATACACCCAATAATCAGGAAAGGTAATTTTTAACAGAGGTATTTTTTATACAAGAAATCAGAGTTCCAAGCAACAACAGAATGGCAATCTTTCTTAACAAGGTTCAAATACTTAACTCCAATCTGGTCTTTACGGATGATTTTGGCAGAGACCTATCACCGGGCACACTATTTTCCTTGTTCTGTCTCCCCTCCTTGTGTTTCTATCTGTTGTCTTCCTCTGTGTTTTTTTCTCCTCTGTACCTGATTGTTTTTATGCTATGTAACTAGACTGTTGATGCCCCTCTTGATGATTTACCAAGAACTTAATTAACCAAGATAAACCAAGGTGAATTTTATGATTGCTTTGATCATTGAATTTTTCCACCCCTACATCTCAGCAAGCATCTTCTTGCTTTGAAGCTCGCAAGAACTGGAAATGTTTACAGAATGTGTTACCCATTTTATCTAGATTCTTAAAGACACTACAATAGTCACAATAGCTGAAACAATATTTATGCATTGTTAGGTAGAATTGACCAAATTTGGTTTTGTCCTCCTGCAAAACATTTTTGAACTTCTTTTACCCGAGTTTATTATAAAATAGTTACAGTTTTGTAACTAGTTAGTAGTTCTGCCTTTCCTCTAACCTGTGCCATCATCACTGTTTCCAGCAGGAAGAAATACTTTACTCATGGCTGTCACTGGTAATGCATTTAAATTTGAACTTCTGAATTTCTGAACAACTGCAATACAAATGATAGTTCAGTTGTTCTGTGAAATTCTAATAATGACGAAATGTGCTGTTGAATAATGAAATAGTGTGCTTAGTACTTTAATTCTCCTGGCTGAGGAAATGACAGTACTGGGCAACAGCAGAATGACAATCTCTCTTAACACAGAGGCATGAGCCAGGGAGGATTGATGCAATGGTGAAATTGGAGTGGAAGAAAGGATGTTTGAGAGGATTTGTGGTGACACAATGTTCAGCCAGTGAACTTTTATGCATGGGGAATCTGAAGTGTCTCATTATCACTTGACTTCCACCTGAGCCACTGTTCAATAACACTATATCACTTGTTTTGTCAAATTCTACTAATGACAAAAGAGCAGTCAAATAAAGAGATACCATGCTGACTACTTTGGCTTTAACTCGCCAGGCTGAGGACATAATGCCATTGAAATGACATTATATCCCCCCAAAAGAATCCCGAAACACCAGCACAGATTTCTAACTAGGAGCTAAAAGCAGGTTGGTTTAGCTGACGTTTCACTGGAACTGATTACGATGTGCATGTAACGAACGAAAATGTGTATGATATAGGCTTGTGCTTATCTGAGCTATTGGATTCAGACATGGTGCCTGAGAAGTGCATTGCTGACAGGATGTGAGTCAGCAAACAGGTGGCAGTACTAGTGGCTAGCTGCAGTAGCACGACTAGCCAGCTTCAACTGGATGCACTGTGGTGGGTAGCAGAAGATGCTAGGGATCAGAATAATACTTTGACATGGAACGTGGAAGATATTTGCTGTTTTTTATCGTCTGAATTTATCTAGATGATAACAATGTATTTCAAGCTGAATTCCCCAAAAGAAAAGGAGTAGCAGCTATGCAGTTAGAAGCTTATGGAGGGGGAAGAGAAAAATACTGATCAGAACCAGATAGATATAAGCCAACAAGAAAGGTATATGGAGATAAGAACCCATCAGGGTAACTGTCTATCCCAGCTATGAACAGCTTGGGGGTAATGAAGAAGCCCAGATCTGATGCAGACTACCTCCAAGCGACAGGAAGAAGTTGGAGTCAGACTCTGGGGGAGCCTATGGTGGACAGTAAAATGTAATAGGATTGGGGAGAGGTGAGAGACCAAACAAGATACAGTATAAATCTTGGAGTCATAGGTGTGCTGGGTTGAAAATTTGACCAGAAATAGAAAGAGAAGTGGGGGGAGGACAGCGGAGCAGGCGTGATTAGGAAGAGGGACAGAGAGAGAAGGAGGGCAAAATCCATGCAGGGCTGACTGCTGCAGATTCTGTGAGGCTTGCTGGCATCAGGAGACCTGAAAGGAAAATGTAAAAGGCTCTGGTCCTTCATGAGCATTAAGAAGGTCCAAGCAATGCAGAATGTGAGAGGTGTCTATTTGCAATGAAGCAGTATGCAGAGTGCTCAAAAGAATGCACAGCACTACAGTGTTCAGCCACTGAGCTATTATAGATAGGGAAGCAGAGTGCAGCTTTAGACATTGACTTCCACCCAAACTTCAGTTCAATAATATTATTCAGATAGTTTATTAAGTATATACTGTATGTCTGGTAATGAGCTACAGATGCAGCCATTCAAAGTGTGCGGTACAGACACGTACCGGAGGTAATTAGCTACGGCGTCGCGCATTGTGATTGTAATTGTTTTTATTTTTTAAATACATTTAAGAAAAGTGTAATCTATGCTAAAAAGGTGTACACCACCTGCTATAAAGATACATATTGTAATACTTTTGGGTTTGGATAGGACAGACAAGGCTTTGAATTATTTTAAACTGTATTACAGCAGCACAATGGACAATGCAACGTAAATTGCAAAAATGCACTTGGAATATGTCCAAGCCCTACTTTGTCAGGCATTTTCTTTTACTGCAACGGACATAAAAACTCCCTTGCTTTTAACAGAGCGTTTCATAATTTCTAACTACGAAAATTATTTAAACTGCGACACTTATCATTCAACCAGAGCTCGAAATATCACAAGGATCCTCAAGAGCACAGCAAAGACTGTATTAAAAGAATCGTGTATCTAAAGAAATTAATAAGATATAATTATATTTGTGTACTGTGACAGGGCTGTGAGGGCTGTTTCACCTCTCTCTTCATGTGACTCTATTCAAAAGCCATTTAGCAGAGAGGGGATGAGAAGAGTGACAAACTAGTATACTTTAGATCTTTTTTTCTGAACCGGGGAAAATCTGATCATGTTTCTCTATAACAATAATAAAAAACATTATTTTACATATCACCTTTAAAAGTGGCATCTCAAAGCAATACAGTAGATGGAAAAACAGTTAAAAGGACCAAAGTAAATACCAGACAAACGCAAATGCGTTTTTAATAAAATGCTTTTATTCATTCAGCAGAGAGTGAGAGGGACATCCAGCAGAGAGAGACACACACAATGGTTTTCATTGACAAAAAGTAATTGTTTTTTTACATTCCTCTTGTCTAACAGGAATGTTTTGTATGTGGACAGACTGTTAGACTAGAGGAAAAGAGCGCCTCCTTCTACGAAGCATTTTGTTGATCCGATCACAAATCCTTTTCCAGTCGCACGAAGTAAGGGTTGAGAATCTCCGATTCATCATGCTACTAATGGTTTCCCGGAGATTGCAAGGCAAGGCACTTTTGCCTCTGGACCTCGAAACACGAGGGCGGCGTAGCGGTCGGCTCTTGCTTTCCCGTCTATGCCGATGCACTGCAAGTACAACCCCCCCTCCTTCTCTTGAGTGATGGGTAACAGTTGGATATCTGGGAGAATTATTCGTCCCACTGGTGTCTGTGAATTCCTCTCTGTAAACGGTGCTTCCTGAGGGGAGATAGACGGCGGGGACAGCATCAACCAATTCCTGTGCGGTGGTGAGCGGAGAGGCCGGGATGGAGTGTCCTGAGGCAGTGTGTGCTCTGCTGGGGGCAGAGCTTCCGCCAGGCATTGCAACCTGCACGGCGGGGAGAGGCACTTATCGGGAGACAGCTGCTCAACTGTTTGACTGCCGGAACATACTGTCTCCTTCCTCTGCATTTTCAGGAGTGTCTCTAGCCTCCCAATCCTCCCCAGTAATGCGTTTTACTGCTCCCGCTGCTGCCGAAAAGTCTCCACACAGGTGGTGCTTCTACAGGTTGGCACCCTGGCCAGTGGCAGAGAGCAGAGACCCACGGCCTGTGGCAAAATAATATAATTCATGTAAGAAATAAAGTCACACAGTAGTATTCATCAGTCGCAGAACAGACGTCAAAATAAACTTTTCTATTTTTCCGTCTTACCGCTTTCTTTTTTACTGTCCTGGTGGTAGATTTCGAAGATCGTTTCGCCCATGCCGTTGTAGCGGCGAGGCTTAATAATAAGAAAGAATTAAGTGTTCTGAGCTTTCCCAAATGGTCCCATCTCTGTTCATCTCTGTGGTGCAGCCACAGAGAAACTATTCATGCAGGCTGATTTAAGGTTTCCTTTGATAAGGGACAGCTCCCAAAGGGGGACGCACTTAGCAAAGCCTGGCTATCATGATCAATGGTCAACCATTGGCGCCTATCTGTCTAGGGAGTGCCAGATGGACATCTGGACTGCATTCCTAAGTGTCAGGAGTAAGTGACTCATATCTCACCTTGATCAACCAATCAGGGACTGGTAGGGCCGAGTAACCCACGTGGGACTCTGATGCCTATGGAACTTTCAGCCAACCAACGAGCTGAAGTTCCTCCAGGTAAAAACAGGCAACACAGAGAGCCTGAGAAGATTTCTGAGGATTCTGTGGACTTTTCTAAAGGGAATTCAAAGGAGGATTCCAGGGCAGGACAGCCCAGGAGCAGAAGGCTCCCAAGGGCAGGACATTCTCGCAGCGCGCCTCCCGACCATCCTGAGATTCAGCCCGGACAACCATGGAACGGCCAGTGTGTCCGAGTGCCAGAACTTTCCTCTGTTCTAAGAGTCTAGAGCGGAGGTTGCCAGAGAGTAACCAGAGGATCCACCCGAGGTTAGCACCAGCAGCAGGCCTCGTGAACAGGTCAGAACTGTGGACAGCTGAATCACTATTCAGAACTAGCTCTTCATCAGGAACGAACCGGTCCTCTTCCTGACTTGCTGGGACCCACAGTCATCTTTTCTCCTGTGCGCAAACTTTGCTAGTTCAAGCCAACACTAACTAGCCGGTCAGTGAGCATCTGCAGCGCACCGTCGCACACCGCACAGCACAGCCTGGCACCTAGCCAGAGAGAGCGGATTGGACAGCAACAGCCTGCAACTGTTTCTTTGTGCCCGCAGGAGATCTGAATCCCCAGAGATTGGATGAGTATTCAACTTCAATGCATTACAGCTCGAGCACTTACAAGGGTTAATTGCACAATGAACCGCGGCAAGAAATTTAAAATAGTCTTCTTTAGATGTGAGGGTAGGAGTGGATCGAAGCAGGCATAATCAGCAAACTAGGAAAACAAAGAACAGGACAGGTGAGACGTGTATCCAGAAAGTGAGTGATCAGAAAAAGGAACAGCTGTTACGCCCAGGTTTTCAACGCAATTGTTTTAACTTGCTAATGCATCAGACACATTTCCTGGCGTATTGTGTTTTAAATAAAATAGGAGTGTCTTTCCCTGGTATTAGCTCATCGGTATGGTGTAAGTTTTATCTGTACCATACAGTATATAGGTACAGAATTCAAGCTGCATCACTGTATCGCTTTGGTAAGGAGACGGACAATGGCCAAAATCACGAAGACTCTCTCACACCAAATAATGAAGATGAAAAGAAACGGGAAGTCAACACGGGACTTTGTACAGCATTTGGCTTCGATGAACATCTTCGTTTCTGAAAGCACAGTGAGACGACATTATAAAGGGGAGAGGAGGCAAAGAGAATCTAAACCGAGGACGATTCAAAGGTAAATAACTTTCTAAAAATACTTTTCTTGCATGTAAATACAACTATGCACATTTTTTTAAAAACTAACTGTATATCTCTTTTTTTTCAAGTCCTATTGTGCGAGCTATCGACAAACTGACTGATGAAAATGATGAGCTACCGGCGATGCAAGTCCAAAGACGGCTATGGGCTGACCTCGGTGCGACCGTTAGCCCGACATCGATAAGAAGAGTGCGCAGGAGGCTTGGATGGAGATACAGAAAAACCAACACATGCCCCATGATAAGGCTAAAAAACAAAGAGGAAAGACTCAAACAAGCGCTCCAATGGATTGAAGAGGGGGAGGCATTTCAGGATGTACTTTTCACCGACGAAACAACGGTGGCTCTGGAACAGTTTTCAACAATGTCATTTTGCAAAAAGGGGAGATATGTGGACAAGCCAAAGCCCAAACATCCACTGAAGGTTCACGTCTGGAGGGGTATATCTAGAAGAGGCCCGGGACCACTTCTTATTTTCGAAGGAATTATGGACCGTGAATACTTCGAGGAAGTCATGGTCACACAGCATGCCGCCCCATATGTCAGGGAGCAGTTTGGATCAAGGCACCGTCTCTTTCAAGACAACGATCCCAAACACACAGCAGCAGGGGCGAGGCTTGTAGCAGAAGGAGTGAACTGGGTGAAAACTCCAGCCGAATCCTCAGATCTAAATCCGATAGAGATGGTTTGGCATTCGTTGAAAGACTACATTCGGAAAACTGCTAAGCCCGTCACAAAGCAGGAACTGATCGATGTGATCTATAAATTCTGGGAGGAAGAACTGACGGAACAAAATTGTAACAATTTTATTAACAGGCTGTTTCGTGTTCTTCCTAGGATTGTTGACTGGGGCGGGGGACATCCGGGAATGTGAGTCTGAGAAAGACAGTCTCACGTTTGTGGATAGTCTGTCCACAAACAAAACACTCCTGTTAGACAAGAGGAATGTAAAAAAAACAATTACTTTTTGTCAATGAAAACCTGTGTATATGTCTCTCTCTGCTGGATGTCTCTCTCTCTCTCTCTCTCTCTCTCTCTCTCTGCTGAATGAATAAAAGCATTTTATTAAAAACGCGTTTGAGTTTGTCTGGGTATTTACTTTGTAATCTGTGGTTTACATCTACTGTATTGCTTTGAGATACCACTTTTAAAGGTGATATGTAAAATAAAGTTTTTTATTATTGTTATAGAGAAACATGATCAGATTTTCCCTGGTTCAGAAAAAAAGATCTAAAGTGCTACACCTAACTTTCTTAATTCAATGTATTTAAAGCAGTGAACTACTGTAGGTGTAACATAACATTCAGAAATACAATCAAGAATAGTTCTGTGGTGTTTGTTAAAATCTGTAATCTTTCCACTTGCTTTGTGTAAGGATGGTCAAAAAGTAATCTAAGTGGTGAGAAAGCTGTGCTCAATGTATTTAAGGGACTTAAAAGTAAAAGGAGATGCTTCATATTGCTTGACTAATTTAAAAAACTAAGTTATAAATGCAGACGCTGCCTCGGTGCCGCGCCGGGTGTAAATATCTAAATATACATTCGTCCCGGGCAGAGGCCGAAGAGTGCCCAGCTGGGGTGCGCGGGGAAGAGCAGGACAGGAGTGAAAGTGGTCAGGGCGGGGTTTAGGAAGGCCGCCGACCAGTGCGGCTGTCCCACAGTGAAGCGGGCGTACAGTCTGGATAGGTATAGATTACACTTTTCTAAAACGTATTTGAAAAATAAAAACAATTACAATCTAATCCTTCCACGTTTGATCCCAAAATCCCAAGAAAAATAAATCTAAATGGGGAGAAAGCTATGCTGAAAGTTTATTAAGATACTTAGAAGACAAAGATACTGTATCAATTTATGTTGCTTTTGTCTGATTTTGATAAAAAAACACATATAATTAAACACGTGTTTGCGATTTAAATCAAAACGCGATATAAATCAATATAAATGTTTATATTGTAACGCATACTGTCCAGCTTTCATTTCTCTATAAAAATTTACTCTATTTACAAATTTACAATTTGTTGATAATAGAAATGTTAGGTTCTCTAAAGCTTTGTGATAGTTGACCCACCCAGGCAGCAAAAGATCAGCTGCACTGGTAAGATGCGACACCTTTAATAACCTTTTAAATCTGAAGGGAGATCTGAAGGGATCCCCCCCACCACAGACACACACAATAGAAGCAGGAAGCAGAAGCAGGGACCGTTGTCAGATGGGAAGAAGGTGACTATTCATTGTTATCAAAAATGACTTAGATTCGATCATGTTGTGATATGTTGAAATATAAAAGTCAATTGATTGTCCATAATATTGCTATTCTATTTTTTCGAAGAAATGTTTGTTAAAAGAAAAGTCACAGCGCCAGCTGGATTTGAACACACAACCCATGAGTTGATAATCAGGCACGTAGACCAGTGGGCTACAAGGGAAGTCACATGAAAAGAGAGGTGAAACAGCCCTACACAGCCCTGTCGCAGTACACGAATATAATCATATCGTTATTAATTTCTTTAGATACGCGATTCTATATTATATTAGCAGAAAAGCTTAAAACTACCACTTTTTCACACGCTATTTCACATGTTAGTTAAATACTTCGATGCTTAAAATGTTTAGGGAGAAATGGAATACCGGTGTGTATTTTTCCTTTAAAGTACCGATTCCTGGAATCTGACTGGCTGACACCCTTCTGAAGTGGTTCCATAATATCTGGTATATGGAAAAGAAAGCGTTGATAAAAAAGCCTGGATTCTCATGTATCTGATTCAAGTATCTTTTAATACAGTCTTTGATGTGCTCTTGAGGATCCTTGTGATATTTTGAGCTCTAGTTGAATGATAAGTGTCGCATTTTAAATTATTTTCGTAGTTAGAAATGATTGCCCTTTTAAAAGCAAGGGAGTTTTTATGTCCGTTGAAGTAAAAGAAAATGCCTGACAAAGTAGGGCTTGGACAGATTCCAAGTGCTTGTACAAATGTGCTACAGAAACTATACTTTGAGTATACAGCTTGTCCAAAATCATTCATTATTAATACTATTAGTAATATCTTCGGTAAAGGCTTTGATGCATAAATATTTCTGATAAAGGTAGGTTGTGTACTTTTGTCCAACTGAGCAATCTTGCTTTCATAACATATACCAACACTTTAATGACTGATGATTAACATGCTGTAATACACAGTTTAAATTTAAAAGCTCAAATGCTGTACATGAGAGGTTAAGCTTTATTGGCTCCTGCTGGTGGTTTTACAAGGTGATGCCGGATACTTTCCGGCATGACGTCAAATGACGCGATTAACCCAGTGATACTGCGTGATACCGCGACACGCCCACCAGGGTATACCGCGAAATACCCCACCCATTTTGAATGGCTGCATCTGTAGGCTTCTATTAAACCAGGACATAAACAGAATGCGAACACATGATGCACTGCCTCATAGTTCAGGTATTGATGGTTCAAATTTGTGCTGATATTAGCTGGTCATGACTGGAATTCCCGAAAATGGTGGTACACAGATGCTGAATGGTTTACAAATGGAGGGTAAAATAAATAATTAAGCTATGATAAAACTAAAGAAAATCAAGTTATATACAGTATATGTATTATAAAATGCAGATATAGCCCACCTCCTCCTTTTTATAAGGGGAGGCTGGGGACCAGAAATATGAGCATATGAGAGAGGGAAAAAGGTCAGAAAGGTGGTCCAGTAGAATGCTAGAATATTAATACAAACTTGTATCACAAGATTACAAGATCTGTTTTGTTTCTTTTTTGTGTTGAAATTACAAGAGTTTCTATTAAAGCCAGTGCAGAATTTCAGAAAGTAAAAAAATGTGTCCTCTTTAAAAAAGGGTCTGTGTGCTAATAATATCCTTTATGTTAACCTTATACACAGTATATATTACTGATATTAACTATGAAGTCTCTTTTCTGTTTCTTTGTGGAGTTTTTATATTTGTTTTCTTTGGGTTATGTTGTAGTAGTTAGCATTGTTCAAATATATATTCTGTGTTTCAGCACAATGCTATGCAGTCTTTTAGTCAAATCTGTCGGTAGCACTTAGGAATATTTTAGATGTTTTTGGAAGGCACTGTAGTTGAAAAGGTACTGCCACTCCATTCCTGATAAAACAACTATAAATGGAGGGTGGATTTTGACTGTGTATCCATAAATTGTTGCACTGAGTGCATCTTCTGCAAAGTTTACTCTAAAGACAATTTTGGTTATATTATGTCAGTGGAATAGGGTTGTTACATATTTGTATAGCTTGCAGTATCAAGGTAGAGAATCAATCTTAAAATGATTTTTCTCTTTTGTGGCAAACAAGAGCTTTTGTTTCATGTGGTCCATTTGTGAAAAGGGCAAAGAAGTGAAGGCAGCTGAGAAGTACTTCCTGTACCTTAACTGTGTGATTTTCTTCCATGTGGTTTCTTTCTTAAAATAATGACTGACTCCACAGAAGTCTCATTATCAGAGTTATCAAGATGTATTCCTGTGATGGATGGGATTATTGGTAACTCCATTACTATGACAGAGTCTGGTTTATGAAGAATACAGTTTTAAATTCAGTTAGACCATGGACTGATTCACCAGGATTATGTCAGAGGTGAGTGACGTGCTTTTGTGATGAATACACCAAAGACGTTTGTGCCTCTAAAATTGTATTTCTTTTTTTGTTTGGATCACATTTGCTGCAGACTTCTATGAAGCTAGGTATGGAATGTGTTTTGTGACAGAAGTAAAGAATATACAAAGCACCAGTTTTATTTGTCTTATATCGTTATACTGTACATGGATTTAACAATTGAAGTGAAATAGGCTTGACGTACTGTACATTATTACAACATGGTGATCTGAGTTGCTCTTAACTGTAACAGTTTATATACCTTTGGAAATCAAAGCAAGACATTTTTTCTGTATTGAATAATGTTAGCATAGAAGAAGCAGAAATGATACAGGTGCTAGAAACAAACAAATTTCCGTCTCTTGATGGTATCCTACAAACTGTACAAAAGGAAATGAGAAATGTTATTGTGATGTTTCTATTTTGGGTAGATTAGGCTCCAACACTGACAAATCCCTCAAGTCTATGTAAGAAAAAAGCAAAATGCCAGAAGTATTTTTCAGGGCTTTTAATAAACCTATTTTATTAAAATCTGTGTGACTTAGAAGTTCAATCTCTTCCTTTTCAAGTGATTACAAAAATGCACATCCCTGAGCACCAGACCATTATACCATAGACAAACGTTTTCTAGATTTTCTAATCTATTTACAAAAATGACCAAAATGGAATATAAAAACATGCTATAGCATAAACATCTTTTTAGTGAAAAAAATACATAACAAATTTTATGTAAGAATGTTTTTTCTTTAAAAAAAAGCTAGCTTAATGGCTAGATGCTTCCACGACCACTTCTCTGCTGCATTAAAACCAGAAATTGTTTAATACATTTGATCATTAAGTTTAACATTGCAGTTCTGCTAAATGTATAGTAAAACTGTACTCCATGTACTATCACCTGAGAATAAATAAGCATGTTTTGTTCTCAGTTTTTAACTGTTTTCTGTTTTTACCTAATATTTGTCAAAGTAAAAGTAATTTAGGAAATCTAAAAGAATGATCATTTGTATCTTAGAAGAGATTCCTGTTAGTTGAACACCTTAGATATACCACAACACGATTTAAACCTGTCATTCTTTTGATTTCCTTGACAGTTGTTTTGAATTCTGATTTTATTTCAAACTAACCATCTGTTTACCAAGAAAGGCTACAATAAGAAGCATATGCTGTAGTCAAAGTGTATAGAAAATATGTACAATGTATATATATTTTCATGAATAATGCATGAATCTGTTAATCGCAGTACCTAATAGTTCTAAAGCAATTACATTGGAAAAAAGAGAGAATCATTTACTCTAGACTATTGAATTTCCCACAGCAGCTGGATTAGAGAGCTGCTGATTCCAAGGTCAAATAAAAAAACAAAAAAATCTCTCAATCATAACATATCTGAGAGACTAGTCCAAGTGCATCTTCTGCCAAGGTAATTTTCAAGAAATCAATATACAAAATTTGAATGGCATTTTCTACCCCACTTCTGATTAGAATATGTTTTTTTTTGTGTGTGTGTGAGAAGCATATGTAATATGATTTAGGAATTTAAATATATTGTATTCCAGAGGTCATCCAAAACAGTTCTGCAGTTAAGAAACAATTATAATCCATATTTATTTTGCTGAATTAAAGCTGAACTGTAAAAACATTTATCTGGAATAGCAGACTGGTTTTAAAAAAGCAGCATACTTTACAGCTTCTGTGGATAAAAGATTATTATAATGAAATGTAATAAATCTCACTGTACCATGTTTATAGAACTCAATGAAAAGAAAAAAAAATAGATACAGTTAATTCAGTTCCTATAGTAACAGTTCTGTAGTCTATTTTATATTCTTATGCAACTGAAGTTTAGTTTTAGTATTATAATTTGCATCAGTTTCCTTTGATAATAATAAATTCTTAATGTTCCAGAACCTTATTATAATTTACCTATCCCCTTCTTAATTTAACAATTTCCACACGTCTGTAATTATGTAATGTCTACAAGTTAGATTTCTGACTTTATTTTTTTCAACTTTCTTCCTTAGATATGGGAATTTGCCTGCTGTCAAAGGGCATTAGGTTCAGACAACATGGTAATAAATAAATGTCTGACCCAAATTCCCAAGAATGTTTCAGGGAAGGAGTCGCCTCCCTCAGTCACCTGACAAAGTTGAAAGAAAAATGGTCAGATGATAACAATTAAAAGAAACTTCCAGTTTGATCTGTCATCTGGAGACAGAAAGACGATCTTCTGTTCTGTGATCTCACCAGAGGCAGAAGGTGAAAGGTATAACCTGTAAGTTTTTGAAATGAGTAACTTTGGAAGTTTGTGAAAGACTCAGACAGAGACCTTATTGTAAAAGCAAGTAAGCAGCTTAGGTGCCTGGTTGTTGCTAGACAGGGACTGAAGATTTTTTTTCTTGCAATACAAATAAAAAATACTGGATTTATATTTTATGACTTTTTCCCCCCACACAGTTTAATAACAAAAATTATTCTTGTTAATGTAGATAAAAGAAATAAACAATACAGGATAACATTTCTAATAATGTAATAGAGTCAATAGTATTTAAAAGTAATATTTATATATTTTATTAATGTAGTGTTCAGGAACGCTTGTGAATGTTACACATCCACATAATTGCTTTGAATGAAGACATACTGTATATCTGTTCACTTGCAGTTTTTAATTGTTACTTTGTTTGGTTTTGCAAACTTTTAAACTTACTAAGCTGTATTGGTACCTATTGCTACACATGTTGACCCAGCAATGGAGAGACGTGAGAACATTTCATGCTTTGTTTTAAAGCATGTGATTCTCAGAATCAGTTCTGCATGTTCTGTGCTGCATGTTCATTGCTCAAAAGGAGAGCCCACTTTACTTCAGGTAAGCAGTGTGCTTTTCCCTTAAAAAAAACAAAAAAACAACAATCTTACAGGTGCCTGGTAGGTCGCTGTTGCATGACAAAAGCATACCATGATTTACTCAAGCAATCTGCTGGTGGTTGGTCAAAAGTGTTCCATTATTTTGGGATTGCTGGCAATTGGTAACATTGGCCAGATCTGAATTGGAATTTTGTGGTCTATAGATACAGTTAATCCAGAGTCCAAATCTCTGCTTTCACTTGTATGTTATTTGTACTTTCTTGTTAGTGTATGTAAGAGTTATGTAAAAGACTCAATCAGAGACTTTATTGTGAAAGCATTATGGCTGAATGACTTTTTTTTCCCCAGGGTCATAAATGACAACTTAATACTGTTATGGGAAAGTTTAAATATCACTAATTATACCTTTCCTGTTTGTTTTGTGTCTGATGCTATAATGTGTAATTTTTTAGCTTATTATTAAAGGTAAAAAAACTACATCCAATCCATGTAGAACAGATTTCTACATTACATTGAATTAGTTTTCAGGCTTATTTCTTTTTGTTTTACTTGCCCTTACACATCTAATGTATGTTACATGCTAGTTGACTGTGATTCACACTTTTCCCATACTTTTATTATGAAATCTCAGTGGAAGCACATAATTATCTACATACCATGGTAAGGTGCTTTAAAATAAAAGACAAAAGAAAAGAACTGGAAATGTACTAAATGTTTAATCAATATATGACAAATTAAGAAGATACAACTACTGCTGTATGCTCTCAGTGTTACGCCTGGGCCAGCCAGAGCTCGCAGCACCATGTCTCCACAGAGGTGGCCACATTCACATGAGGAGTGGAACACCCCCTGGATTGTGAGGACTTGCTTGGGCCTCTTGTCACAACCACCTGCCCCCACTTATTGGCTAATAATTCTGTTCTTCTTGCCAAGGGAAGTGCTTGCAGTCAATTAGAAGAAAACAGCATAAGAAGCCATCATCAGACAAGGCTAACCTAAACTTAGTTCAGGTGGGTAGTTGCGTCAGCATGCGTAGGCTGCAAAGGAACAAGTAATAGGTTTATTCCATGCTGAAAAGAGAAGAAAGAAAACAAAACATTTCGGCTGTGGAGCCTTCTTCGGGTGTAAGATAGGGCAGTCAGCAAAGATAATATAGCATGGGAAAACAAAAACCAGGAGAAAGGAGGAGACAGGAGGAGGGGAGAGGCAGAGTGGCCAATCAAGTGGTCCAAGGTCAAGAGAGGTGAGGAGAGGTGTGAAACAAAACAAAACCTACAAATGAATAGAGAGAATTAGAAGAAAACAAGTTGCCGTTGAGAGAAAGGGGAAAGTGTGAACCAACTTTCCTGTCCTACAGGATGTTCCCTCCATTTGGGCCCTCTTTCCTTACTGCTTTATCATCTCATGTCGCCGACCACCTAATCTGTGCAACATTCTTGTTCTTGTTCACTGCTCCCTTGACTTTCTTCAGCAATCATCCACACCAGGCTTGCTGTATCACCTGCAAGTACATATCTAACACCACACTCATTCAAGGCCCCTCAGGACAATTCTGGATCACTCAGATGACATCTTGTACCTCCAGCAACCTGATTTACTGTATCTCTTGCAAAAAATGCCCAGCCATCTACATTGTGGAAACAGGAAAGAGACTTGGAGACCGCTTCAGAAAACATGTTAGGGCTGTGAAGATTAAACATTTCTCCAAGCACATAGTTTCTCATTTCACCTCTGACGGCCACGGTGACACTGATCTCTACATCTGCATTCTCGAAGTAGGGTTGCTTAACTCCTATAGCAGTAAGACATCAGAAACTAAAATTATCCTGAAGCATGGTTCACACCTTCCTCCTTCACTCAACTTGTTTTCTTCTAATTCTCTCTATTCATTTGTAGGTTTTGTTTCACACCTCTCCTCACCTCTCTCAACCTTGCACCATTTGATTGGCCACTCTGCCTCTCCCCTGCTCCCGCCTCCTCCTCTCTCCTGGCTTCTGTTTTCCCATGCTATATTATCTTTGCTGACTGCTATCTTTCTTACACCTATAGAAGGCTCCACAGCTGAAATGTTGTGTTTTCTTTCTTCTCTTTTCAGCATGGAATAAGCCTATTACTTGTTCCTTTGTAACCTAAACTTTGTTTTTAAAAACTCTGTCTTTAAACCACCCAGCTAGCCGACACCCATCTGTTGTCCATCACAACTTCAACACAGCCTAACACTGGACCAGCAGTAATATGCTGTACCTCTATTCTATATCACCTATCCTGTTTGAATAATGTTTTAAGTTATTCTGAAATAATGCAATATGTTTTTTTATATTCAAAAATATTTTTGTCTGTAGCCCTAATAAAAATAAAATAAAATGTAAATAAAAAAGCATGATAAATTAGAGTTCAGATAAAAGGAAAAAATGTGACTGGAAAAGAAGGCTAATTTAACAAGTCTTTATGATAAGCACAACTTCTGCAAAATAATAATTGGGATTTAATGGATATCTCAGTCTCCAAGCAGCCTTGTAAAATAGAATTTTTGGCTGCATTTAGACCTGGCAGCAAAAGATATCATACCTGGATTGATAGTAATCTCATGTGTGACAGGGAGGACTGTCAGCAATTTTCATCTGGAACCACTGGTAAGGTGCTGCATGCATTCTTTGTGCAAGTATAAATTGGATTAGAGGATATGCTAAATTTTTAGAGTAAGTGAAAGTTTTGCCATAATGTGTCTTCTAAACATAAATCAAGCTTTTCTTGTTTTCTGTTACATATAAAACTAAAACTTATTGTGAGGAGACATATAATTTTTATGTGAAAAAAACAATGAAGAGAAGAGACTATTAGAAACACTCAGAGCAGCTACAGCATGAAAAGGTAAGGCAAGGTAAACAGAATTTGAGATACATAAAATATGCAATCTCACTCAGTAAATGAGTGTATTGTCCTCCTTATGTGTTTTCTATCACCGTTTGACAGCCAGCCAAAATTGTATGGCAGTCAGAAATCCAAGCTTCATTGTTTTATTGAACAAACACCAAGCTTGTAACTTTGGAATAAGGAGTGAAACTTAAAATATATACAATAAAACTTAATTACAAACTAACATTTATACACAGTTTGCATTTGTTATTCTTAACTAATTAATATTTACAGATCACATTTTTATATTATATTGACAAAGTATATTTTAGCTAGGACTTACAAAAAATATTGACTATGCTACTACTATACACATCAGGTATAAGGTTGCTTGTTTCACTAAACAGAATTAAGTTTAAAATATTATTCTGAAAAATTACTACATAATATCACAAGATTAAATAATAGTCACATTTTCACTCACAGACAATGCTTTTGCTGGGGGGAACCAAGTGGATGATAGCAGATTGATACACTGGCGGCCAATTACTGACAAGGCTCTTCAACAATAACGTCCCTTCCTACCAAGTGCAAGCGATACCATATAGTAAATGTTGTCAGTCTAATGTCAAATACGAAAATCAGAAAGACTATAAACTGAAGACAGAATAGTGAGTCTTACTTTGATCTGAAATATGTGCAAACCATTGGCATCAACGATGTCACCAAAACTATATACAGCTTTTGAAGACCAGAAAAGAGCTGAGAACCTGCAAGTACGGGGAAGTTTTTCAAACTTGGTTAATGCTTTTGAAATTTCAATGGCTACCAAGAAACTGACTTTTGACTGCAAATGTCTATGAAATCTGAAACAAATTAGCTTAACGGTTAGATATTACAATATTAATCCTGTTTTTGCTCATTTTTTTAAGCCTTAGGTCTTTTTCACATGAGACCTGAGCAACACACCTAGCAAACCCTAGTAATTGCCTAACAATACCATCTATTACAATAAATAGCAATCCTATTCTTAAGTACAGGTTCCACGCAATATTCAATCACTGCACTGATATGTATCTCATGAGTCAGATGATGTAGCCACCTGGACTCAGATATAGAGTACAGAGCACTATACAAAAGTACTATGAAGGTCAGAACTCAAATAGTTTCTGATTTGGTAGTCACTTATAGCACTTATACAGTCACAACTTGTCAACCATGGAGCTTAAATATACATTGTTTTCCCTTCGTGACTAGTTCTCATAATTGTGGGCAAATGATTTGACTATACACAGTTTATATTCTATTTATATTTGCACAATTATTATTCTATTTCTGTGATGCTCAATTCTCTCTTTTTACTAATCGTTAGTCATGCTCAGACCTTGCTGTTGCTCACAGGACACCAGTTTTCTTTCTCTCAAAGTCTGATCCTGTTTGGGTAAGGACGCCTCTCCATCACAAAAAACATGCGTCAGATTTTCTTTGTCCTTACTATCTCTTACTCTGAGACCACCTGTCTATCTGCAAATGTTAAGGCACAAGTAGTACTTGGTAAAACATGTGCCATCTAGACTTCACCTTCTCAAAACATGTTGCTTCATTACCAAGCAATGCCCAATTCCTCTAGGTGCTAATGCCTCTATTGGCCCTTGTACAGAAAATCAACCGTATTCCTCAAAAGGGCACTTCATTCTGTTCTGAAGCCTCCCTGGCTCGCTGAGCCCTATAGGTTTGTACATCAGCTCAACCCATTACTAGCCAGAGCTCTCCACTGGAGATCTCACTCTGTTTCCTTCCAGGCTTGAACCTGTTTGCAGACTTAAAGCTTTTTCTCTCAATTGGTTTTATAAGCTTCTTTATTAATGCATTGTAGTGGCTATTTTCATGCAGAGTTTATTCTGTCACCCCCTTTTTGTGTAATTAGATATCCATGGAACTCCATTCCCTCATTCAGACCAGCTGTGCCTCATTCTGCACGTTTTCCCAGTTAACAGGTGGCCATCTTGGCTCAAGGTCACACCATTGGGCCTGTGTTCTGAGACCAGGTGGTGTCTTTCTCACGAAACCACCTCTTACTGTATCACACATGTATAAGATAAATATATTTTCATATACACAAAAAAGTGAGTCTAAGAATAATAGTTAAGAAAAAACAATTATCCCCATAATAACGTAGCTCCTCACTGTCTCACTGAATCAGATTATGTTTTGCTGGAAAATCTGAATAGAGCCTGTAACTACAAGAAAAAGAAAATACTCAGAGAGGGGAAAATTGTGCTCCAATTTTTTAACAAGAAAACAACGGGAGTAGTCTTCATCATCTGCTTTACACCTAAAATTTGTTATTCTTCATCTCTGAGATTAATCTCTCCTTTTTCATGAGCTGTGTAAGAAAGTGTGGACAAGATGTTGTAGATGATCTGACAAGGGGGGTTGTATCCTGTGGTGAAACATTATTTGTGTTACACTGAGGAATAATCTGAGAAGAACAGCAGTTGAGCTTACTCATGCAAGATAGTACATTTAATTCTCTGGCTACTTAAAAGATGAGCTGCCAGTCAGCATTAAGGAGTTTAGACATATAATATATGAAATGTATTTCTTCCTCTGCTGGGGCCATCATAATCCAGTTTGCTCCTATGACGTCAATGGGCCTGTTTGGTGGCCAGTGAAAGAAAAAATATTTTGGTTGCCATTTTTGTAAACATTTAATAAAATCATCTGCTTTGACATCTTCCAACAGGTAAACAATATGTAAGTAGGATTTGGAGTGCCTAATATTGAATTGACAAGAAACAATTCAAGTGCAGTATTTCTTTCTCAAACCCCCCAATGTTGTAGCAGTTTTTTTCTCAAAGCAGTAATCTTTCTGATTACTGTTTAGTCCATAGATATCAGGGAAACTGCAATCCTGTATCTTATTGATTGAAGATGAGACAGAATGGTCCACAGAGTAGTATCCCAGCAAATGGAGTTGTGTATGAGAAAATGTTTTCCCAGGGGAAAAGGTTATGCCAGCAGCCTTTTGAATTTGATGGGTGAAGTGGAGTGGGATTTTTGGTCATGAATTGTTTTGCTTGGAGGTTTGTGTCGTGAGTTGTGTCAGGGAATTTTAAATTAAACATTACCACCATGCAGCCTAGTCTCATCAGATCTCAGCAACTAAACAAGACTGGGGCTGTATATTACTGGGATAAAAGACCTCAACCTAAATTGGTTAAACACATCCATGTTTCTGTTGCAATTGGTGTCTGAATGTGTCACTTTTTTCCATTTGGACCTGAATTTCCAAAACAAAGGTCTTTCAGACTGTCATAGCAGAAATATCTTTGTTGAAATGTAGTGACTACATTTGTTCATTACAAACATTTCTACAACACAAAAATATATTACATATATTGCTTCTCTAAAGTCAGTCAAATGAGGACCAAGCAGATAGGGTTTGAATATATAAGTGCAGACACATCAAAGAGTGCCAAAATGCACCCAAGTTATCTGTGCACAATTAGGGACTAACATTACAGTTGCTAATGTCACAGTAAGGTGAACCCTATGGGCGAGGAATGTCCCTGCCTCGTGTACGACTACGCCACCTAGCAATACACACGGGGTGCTAGGGCTCCTCTACATTACCACAGGTTCTGTTTATCTCCCAGAATCACCAATGCACACACAGACCAGCGACAAGCATTTGTATTGTATAAGTGCCCTTTTAATTTTCTACATACATCAAAACAATCTACTATCCTAAGAAGCATAAAAAAAGGAACATCCACAAAAACCAGAAAATAGTTCAAAGGGGTGCAATGAAATCCAGAGGAACAGCAGTCTTTTCTTTTTTAAAGTACTGAAGGGAGGCCACTACCACATTTCTTCTTAATATCGGTGAAAGTCGTTGATGGCCTGGAGACGAACAACCACCTTAAGGAGAGGGGTATCACCCAGTTCAATTTCCCGATCTCCGTTCAGGTGACACTAGAAATCTTCCCACGAGCTGTACTCTATTTCCACTCAGTTTGTATCCGTTAACTGGGCCAGGTTCTTTGTCCTTTGCCTTCAGGTATTAAAAAGTCTCTGTACAGTACCTCTGTTGCAATGCCAATGTCTCCCGTAGTCGTCACTTCCTGGATTAATAGGTCCTTGCCTCCATGGTCTCTCACTCTGCAGCTTCCCCCGCGCTGCCTGCGTCGTCTCCAGGGTCCAGTGGGAGTTCCGCACCCCTCTGTCCTGTCTCAGGTGTTTTTATCCCTCTGCTTAGCCAATCCCTTTTGGGGGATTTTCCACAGCCCCTGGCAGAATCGGGTTTGCCCAGTATTTTTCCAGGAAGCTTGTATTGTTTGAGGACCGAGCTAGGTGTCGTGGGACCTTATCAGTTCATTGTACACTCTCCGGCTCTCTCTCCTCCTCCCTTTGTCTGGCTAAACTGGCTCTGCGACTCCTCAAACCTCCATGTCTCGATACCTATTTGTTCCTGCTAGGCGGTATTCATTGGGACATTGACACCACCCTAGAAATCAACATAACCTAATCACCCAGCCTTTCACTCCTTAATGGCCCACATCCTGCAACACTAATCAACATAGCCCAATCAATTCCAGCCCTTTGACTGCTTCAATGACCCACACCCTGTGACTAATTCATAAAAATATATCCATAAAATATTACTTGATTGTAAAGCAGTCCATATTATGATACTTGATATATTTCAAATCAAATAGTATACTGGTTCTGAAGACATTGAGAGTCTATTTTGGTTGGCATTGCAATATGTGTCATTAAGTGCAACATATGCAGCCACCAAGAACTCGCGGAGCATGTCGGGTATTGCTGGCCAAAGATGATAGATAGTTAGCACTTGTGATGCATTAGTTGTTAGTGAAATAATGGCTGCATTTAATTTGTTTCCCTACTGTTATCTTTAAATCTACTTAATATGGAATATTAATATGGAAATATGTAACTAAAGGGACATTTTGGAAGCTGACAATACAAATAACAGAAGTAAAATTTCTCTGAACATCAGAAATGATATTAGTTTATGAATATAGTGGCATTATGCGGGGGCAAGTTCAGTGTGTTAAAGGAGATCTCGATTAAATGTGACATGTTGCCTTAGCCACATCTGTGAGGGTTCTTAAAGAACTCACTGAGCACCTCCCCGGAAGGACAAGCAGACCCCTGCAGGGGAGAACCTTCCACTGACGCTCCCAGAGGAGATTGAGACGAGACTGTTTAGGGACCATTTTTTGCTTCATTTTGTTTTCTTTTTCTTTTGTCCTGTGCCCCATGTATCTCCCACCAGGGCAGGCTGAACCTTTCCTATCCTGTCCTGCTGTGTACCTCCACTGGGACAAGTTGAGTTCTTTTTGTTTTTTGCCTTGCACTCCTTTTCTTCCAGGCTGGACCCCGTTAGATAGGGATATATTACAGTATGTCAAATAATTAGATAGTAATAAAAATAATATTATTAATAAAATAATAACATGAATGAACTTCGAGACCAACCATCTCAGAAAGAGGAAGGGAATTTAAAGATGTCCTCAAACAGAAATTGCATTTCAGTTTTTTTACAAACAGCATTTAGAACAACAAAGTTGCATTTGTGGTGCATAGCACCTATTTCAGCTTAACTTTTCTGATGTAGCACTGGAGCACTGTTTCTTTCCTTGGTGGTGCATTGTCTCTTCATGATGGCGGGGTGGGAAACTGGGTATGGGCTTTTATTTTCATTCTCCACCTAAAATACACATTCCCAATGACCGTGATGCAGCTTTAGATTAAGAACCCAATGAATCTCAGAGGGTGACTTCCTGGCAGCATCTACTGGCATTATCCTGGTAACTAATACACCTTACTGCAAGGCAAGTTACAGAACACAACAAAGTCATTCAAATCAGAACTCAAAAGCTGGACCTTTTAATACAAAGTCTCTATATTTTATATATTTTATAATTAAAACAAAATAAAATAATAATTACATAAATAAAACAGATCGCTAATGATAAAATCAAACTAATATGTATTCTATATTGTATACTATATTGACATTTTTTATTAATTTTATATATCACACTATGTTAAATTGTCACTTTACATTCATGATCTCTAAAGACTGTAGCAGTACTGGGAACATACAGTACGAGCATTAAATTGAGGAAGGGAGACACTTCATCCTCAATCCCTACACCCTGGACATACTGTGAAAGGTGTTAACTATCCAGTCAAAAGGGTGACATTTGCAAGATAATGCAAGGTTATGAACTCCAGCAGCCACCGGTCCTGCTCCTCTGTTAGTGGTTTTATAATAAATCAAATTCTAATATTAAGTACAGTACGTCATCTTTTACTGTTTCAGCTAAATGAGAAAAATACAAAGTCAAATCAGTCAGGATTTTGCATAACAAGACCGTCAAAGAGTCGTTAGTTTTAAATTGGATTTCACAAAAGATGTCAGAACTGCTGAGTTTTTTGTAATTTCCCTGAGAGGATGGTCGAACAGAAGTAATAAACACATTCTTATGTGTTAATACAAACTCATCTGCAAACACAGATGCTAGTGAGAGCAAGGTAACTTTTTGGTATAATACAGTCAGTTAGACAGTTTTTACAATTCTTAAAGCAAAATTAGTTGATAAAGTTGGTCAAAATCAGCTACTTTGCAAGCAGTACATGGCTTCTCAAAAATAACCTCTTTCTCTTGTGCAAACTCAAAAAAGGTTTGATTTACAGATTTTACATGTGAGCTGTAGGTAGGGTGTACACTGTCACTTACAAGTTCAGTCTTAGCGTTTTCACATTGAAAGAAATATGCATGTGCTGCATTGATGTTAGTAGTCTTATAAGCTTGCTTTATTACTTCATCATCATTACTTCATTGTTTGGCACTCCCTTAAAGAATATATTTTCAAAACAGTAAAACAGAACACAAAGCAAGAACTTATCATGGCAATTCTCTGCTCCGCCTGCCAGTTTTACAAAGTAGTTCAGCGGCTTCAGAATATTAAAAAAACATTGGAACACACCATGTATGCCATATTTAAGGTGCATTATTGTATGTGCATTTAGAATGCCTGGATCTGTAGATACACAGCATATGAAAATAATCAGTTTAAATGCTTAAACTTAAAATAAACAGTTGGCAAGGCCGACATTTGCACAGAACCAACATTATTTGTCATATGCATTTTTTAAGTCAAAAACTAATGATACATTTAGAACCTCTCCTTTCAATAACAAAAAAACAGCTGATATGCCTCACTGGGATTTTAAATTACTAAAATGGAATACAATGTGTTATACATTAATGTATCTTTAAAAGGTAAGGAAAAAAATATTCATCTTTTAGTCAATGTAAGCAACTCAGGAAATTTGGAAAGAATATATACAGCAGTATGGACTCTGCAAGAGACATTCCTGCACAATACCCTTCTCTTTTACGTGTCATTAATATGAGAGCTGTGTACATAGAACATAGTTGGACAATACAAATTGCTTGCTGTATTACATTTGAGTTTCTCTGAGTTTTTTACTGGTTCCAATTTCGCATAAACTCTGAGACTGGATCTGACAATCAGTTCCTGTGCTGGTTTGCTAGGCTCGATTTTTGATTCATCTCACTGAGGCGAATGACTTGGTAAATCAAGTGAGGAAATTATCTAGGGACTGGGGAGCCGATTCATTTGATTCAATGCAATAATTTGTTCAAAAAGAATGAATTGTTCATGAACTGCAGATTTCTCTTCAGTTCTCTTGTAGAGCTAAAGAAGAATGATGCTTTATTTTTGTTTTCTTCTCAAATATTTGACATGATCTTGATCTTGAGGAGTTTCTTAATTTAAATTTTACTAAGCATTGTTTTTGTTCTGAATACTTTTTTAATACACAATATAAATATGCCATAAAGGGAAGCAGCTCTTAACTGTGCACTACAGAAAAAAAAGAACTTAGTAGGCAATTATATTCAGTCTGAAATATAATATATGTGTATCTCCAGTAAGCACTTTATTTAGCTGAGTATTTCAATAAACACAACATACCTGTTCCACCAAGACATTTTCATTCCAGTAAGTTCCTGTGACATGGAATTCATGACAATTCATGACAGAATTTATATCTGCACCCAGAAAAAATATAAAACTCAGCAACTTCTTGAGGATAAGGCAGATGGGCTGAATCAAGCAGAATTAGCTTGTTCAAATGGGCTGGTAAATGCTAGGAGCACCTCCTTTGAACTTAAGGAAGTTATAGCATAGAGTGACTCACTGTGGGCAGAGCAAAGCTTAAGAAACATAGAGCTAACAAGATAATTACCCTTTACTGGGGTCAGGTGGCTGTGACAGTCACCCCAACAAGTTTTCATGGCACCGGGAGGTTTTTGACTCTGGAGGTCGAAGGCTGTGTGTTCTTGCTCACATGGGTGTAACACAAATATTCACAAATCATGTTTCAAATGAAACTCCCTTATCATGTCAATATCTATACTTATCCTTTGCGGCAAATACAGCTAGCCTGTTTGGTAGGACATTTTAGCCTGAATGAAATTTTACCCAGAATAAAACTGCTAGTCATACAGTAGGTATCAGACACCAAAATCAGTTATAAAAGGGGATTCATGTCTTGAATAAAAAGTACATAGTAACTACACTCAACTTGTGCCAAGCAAAATTGGAGAGAATAATTTGTTGTGAGCCAAAGCCTATCTTGATAAGCAATGAACATAAGGCAGGATACTTCCTAGATGAGACACCAGTCCATCGCAGGACACACACACAAACACTATCTTCAGTGCCAATTTCCCCAGAAGCCAATTAACCTATCAATATGTCTTTGGACTGGGGGAGAAAAACAGAGCACATGGAGGAAACAAATGAGGGGAGAACATACTCCACAAACATAGCACCCCAGGAAATGACTCCACGGCCCCAGTGCTGTGAGACAGCAATGCTAACCACTGTGCCACTGTGCTGTGCACTTAAAAATATATTTAATGAAAACTCATTTTATATTATTTAGATTTACTTCTTGGTTTAATTTCTTTCATTTTAAAATTTCTTACGTAGTTTTGAAAGAAACTACAGAATTCCAATTTAACTACACATTAAGTTTTATAATTATATTTCGTGCCAGATTGCTTATGGGAGAGAACTTCTTCTTCTTCTTTTTCTTCTTCTTCTTCTTCTTTTTCACAGCCTTAGTCCCAGACTGTCCTGGGGTCAGCTGCTTTGGTTGCTCTTCTCCACTTGTCTTCCTCACTCACTTCACATACCTCCATATCTTTTCTCACACAATCTATCCATCTCTTTCTAGGCCTGCCTCTTCCTCTGTTACCTTCCACCTCAAATTCCATTACCCTCTTTGTTACTTCCTCAACGTCCCTCCTCATGATATGTCCATACCACCGTAACCTCGCCTCTCGCATCTTCTCAACCACATCCACCACCCTACATCGTCTACGGATTTCTTCATTTCTGATCTTATCCTTCATTGAAATCTGCAGAATCCATCTCAACATCCTCATTTCAGTTCTTCTCATCAAGTTCTCTTCCCTCTTTCCAACTGCCAAGCATTCAGCTCCATATAGTAGTACGGGTCTAATCACAGTCTTGTACATTTTGCACTTTAACTTTCTAGGAATTTTCCTGTCACAGATTATTCCAGTTATTTCTCTCCACTTGTTCCATCCAGCTTTCACTCTTTGTTTTACTGCCTCCAGCGTTTCTCCTCCCTTTACCAGTTTTGATCCAAGGTATTTAAAGCCATCAACTTGTTTCAGTTTTCCTCCATTTGTCTCCTCAACATTGGTCATAGTATCTCCTCTTCTCTCCATTACCATTATTTCAGATTTTTCTGCATTCATTTTCAGTCCACCCTTTTCCAGACTCCTCTGCCATTTGAACACTTTCTCCTGTAGTTCTACTTCTGAATCTGCCATCAGTGCCACATCATCAGCAAACATGAGTTCTCAAGGCACTTCTGTTCTTACCTCCTCTGTCAGTGTGTCAATAATGTTTATGAAAAGGAAAGGACTTAGTGCTGATCCTTGGTGTACTCCAACTGTGATTTCAAACTCTTTTGTCTCTCCCCGTTGTGTTATCATCTTCGTAGTTGCATCTCTATAGGTTGCTTGAACTAACTTCACCATGCTTTCTGGTACTTCTTTCTTCCTCAAGCACCAAAACACCACCTCTCTGGGCACACGGTCATATGCCTTCTCCAAGTCCAGAAAGGCCACATACAGCTTTTTCCCTTTCTCTAGTGTCTTCTCCTGTAACTGTCTCATCACAAAAATGGCATCTGTTGTGCTTTTCCCCGCTGAGAATCCAAATTGTGAGTTGTGGATCCTGACTATCTTCCTGAGTCTCTTGTCCAGAATTTTTTCCAGGATTTTCAATCCATGTTCCAGAAGTTTTATTCCTCTATAGTTTTTACACTCCATTGGGTCTCCTTTCTCCTTGTAGATGGTAACCATACTGCTTTTTGTCCATTCTTCTGGAATTCTCTCTTCCTTTGCAATATTGTTTAGCAATCTCGTCAGCCACTGAATCCCCTCTTCATCGAGGTTCTTAAAGTGTTCTGCTGCTATTCCTGATGGTCCAGTTGCTTTGCCCACTTTCATCTCTTTAATAGCTTCTGTCACTTCCTTTACTGAAATTTCTTGGATTGGTCCACACACTACGTCTGCCTCCACTAGGTTCTCCCTCTCATTTTCTACATTTAACAGATTTTTGAAGTACTCCAGCCATCTTTGCTTGATCTGTTCTTCTTTAATCAAGACTCTGCCTTCTCCATCCTTGAGTACTGCCACCCGGATAATATCTTTTTTCTGTTTCGCTCTATGTTTAGCAATCTTGTAGATTTGGTCCTCTCCTTTCTTTGTTTCAAGTTTCTCATACCATTCTTTCCAGGCTCTTTCGTTTGCTCTTGCTACACTTCTTTTTGCTACCTTCTTTAGTCTCTTATATTCTTGTAATTCTCCAGTGCCATCTTTCAGTGCCTTGTATGCTTTTTTCTTTTCCTTCAGTGTTTCCTGAACTTCCATATCCCACCACCACTCTTCATTTTCCCTCGGTCTGCCTCCTCTTGTCTTTCCACAAACCCTGGTAGCAGCCTCTTCTAGGATGTGGCTCATCTCAGTCCACTCTTCTTCAACTGAAGGCTCCTCTGTTTCCTCTGTGTTGTTTTTCATTTCTCTCACCAGCCTGTTGAAATCTACTTTGTTTTCTCTCAGTTTCCACACTTTTTTTCTTGCTGGGTGTTTCCTCTGCCTTATTCTTCGCTCCTTCAATATTGTGATGTCCATCACCAGTAGCCTGTGTTGTCTTGTAACAGCCTCATAGGGCAGGACTTTAGCATCTTGGACTTTTGCTCTATCAATTCTTCTCACTAATATGTAATCTATTTGGGTATCATGGCCTCCACTCCTGTATGTCACCTTTTGCTCATAATTCTTCATGAACCTTGTGTTTACTGCAAACAATTCAAGAGCTTGGAGTGTTTCTAGTAGCCTTCCTCCTTCTTCATTTCTCTCTCCTAGCCCTCTCTGACCATGTTCATCTGGATAATCTGGGCATTTCTCTCCTAAATGTGCATTGAAGTCTCCTCCAATTACCACCATTTCATTTCCTGGGATTCTGCTAACCACTTCTTCGAGATCTTCCAAGAAACTATCCTTTTCCTCCTGTGGTCTTCCTACCTGTGGTGCATATACAGAGATGATATTCCATAACCCACTCTCAAAAGCCACCTGTACATTGATAATCCTGTCTGAGTGTCTAATCTCCCTCACTATCTTGTCTGCTAGGTCTTTGCACACTATCACACCTACTCCATTCATTTTTGTACTCTTTCCAGCGTATAGAATCTTGTATCCCTCTCCTAGGTGTCTTGAGCTGTTTCCTTTCCACTTGGTTTCTTGCACACACAAGATCTCCACTTTTCTCCTTGCCAATTCTAGTAGTTTCTAATACTTTCAACCAATTCTCTCCCTCTCCCTGTCATGGTACCAACATTCCAACTCCCCACTCTCATTGACTTAACATTCCTTCCAGGCCCCTTCACCTTGTTTCTTTTCTGTAGCCCCCACTCTACAGTTTTCCCCACAGTAGCATAATTTCCATTAGTACCCTGTTGGGACACAGCACTAATGGCGGACGTTGTTAACCCGGGCCCTGACCGATCCGGTATGTGCTTTGTGTTCTTTGCAACCATGGTTTTGGCAAGATGGTTTTACGTCGGATGCCCTTCCTGACACAACCCTTTTAGTTGCCTCTTACGACAGGCAGGGATCCCAGGAGGTATTCTGATCCCCCTCCCGAGGGATGCTTATGGGAGAGAACATTATTTTTATTTCTTGTAAATTAGGCAAGGTATACAGAGACTCTTCCCTGAGATTCATATGCTTTTGTGTTTGGAAAGAGCTTTCCATATTTTTGTCTTGATGTATATAGAAGCAGAACACCCTATAGCGGCAAGGCATATTTAAGCAAATAATTCCCTATTACACAAGGATTCTTCTTAGATGTTAGTAAAGCAGTTTCATCTGAACTAACACAAAGATAAAAGGACTTTGAGCTAATCGTTTCATGTTTGCACATAAGAGCCCTGTAAATATAAACTAATGGATAATGACAATTTATTAAAGAACTTAGATATTAGATATAGATGTTCACTTCTGTTATGTGAAAATAAAAATATTTTTCCAATATTGCCACACTCTGCATGTGTGAGACAGTAGACCTTCCAATGTTGTTTTGCGAATGTTTTATGAACTACCTCTGTCAACTTTGTACATAGTGCCCTTTAAAAAAAAAAACATCCCAGTTCTTTTTCATGTTGATGAATGTGCTTTGCATAAAAAGAGCAATAATGGTCTTGTCATGCATAAAATTGTAATTTCAAGTCTTTTTAAATACCTGGCTTGACAGACAGGTTGAATCTTTACACGTCCCTTAGTGCGCATGTTTATTAAAGAAGGAGACAACGAGAAACTGAATACTTCTTCAGATATTAAAAAAGGACACCACTACAAGGTTTTAAGACATGCTGGTTAAAGCCTCTTTGTAAAACCATGCAATTTTTCGCTAGTGTTCGCTTTTTAAGGCTACACCCACAACTCTTCTGATTAGGGTGTGATATTGGTGACAGATTTAATTTTCCTGTTCACACAAATGAGCAGGAGAAACTGGTATTAAATGAAAAATAAACTGCCACCTGTCACGATCGCTAATCCTCCTCTTAAGGGCGCTCCAGCCCTTCCTTGTTCTACTTCATTCCCCACACCTGTTCCTTATTCCAGCCCCTCTTTAGTTCCACCTTAAAAGCCAGACGTAGACGTCACCCGAGGTTCCTCATTGAATTCCGGCTCAATCCATATAGAAAATATGGTCCTGCTGCGTCTGGCTCCGTTATGGTTTTCGCTTTCTGTTCCTTCTGTGAAACTCATGCAATTACTGCCAGAAAGTTTAGTTACACTAACAAAGGCTTTATTGCCCTCTCACCCATTATGTGGAGGCTTTTTATCCCCCTATTTCTCCCATAGTGAAATAGCATTTCATTCTAATAATGAAATACTCTCCCAGTTTGTGTAGCAGGACTCAGTGTGCAAGAGCCTGTTATAGAAGGTGACATCACTCCCTTGAAACTTTGTCAGTATAGAATTTTCCAGCGTTAAAAGGCCTGATCTTTTCATGTAGCAGAATTTACTACTAGAGAATGGTGCTGAATACACTCTAAGCCTGAAAGTGACAGAGATATAAATTCTGGCAGCTGCGCAACATCATATGAGCTGTGGGCTCATACTGAGATTGTATGAATTGCCATACCTGTCCTGGGTTCAAAGTGGTTTGGGAAGACAGTGACCCATTTGATAAACACTGCATTTTGACACAAAAGTGAATAGTGGTTTACCCTTATAACTTTGATTCCCTTAGTGATAAATGTGTTGATTTGCCATTCACCGTATGAAATTAATAATGGCAATGAGCCAATACATCATCTCAGTTGCATAGAAGAGGAGGTGTTGTGGTATAATAGAGCCTGCTTGAAAAACTTTGAAACACGCTCTCAGATAAGGATAGCAATAAGGTCACTCTGTTGTTTAGTTAGCAGTGTAGAAATTATGAAGCAAGAGTAACATACTGTAGAACATAATCTTTAGTGAAAACATGACAATTGCATACTCCTCCCTTACACTTCCTTTCTGTCCTCACTATAGTATACAGTATGTATTCTCACCAGCGTCACCTTATGGGTGTTCTAAAGTATAAAAAATACGAAGTGAACACAACATACTCCCCATTAAATGGCTACAGTTGTCACTCTGGGACACATAGTAACTAGAAAAGGGAGGATTGCTACAGGATGTGGCTTAGGCGCAGGGTTGCATAAGAGGCAAGTGTATTTTCTGTATCCACACTAAAAAAAGTAGTTCATCCTCATTTTAGTTTACTATGGAAAAGGAAGCAGAATATTGAAGGTGAGGGGAAATGGAAGAGGGTATAGTTTAGAAAAGGAAAAACAGTGAGTAAATGTGACAAACCAAAAAGTAATATGTTTGGGAGTTTATAACTAATTTAAAAATCCAAAAGGAAAAGTGCAAGAATGGTATTTTAGACTGAAAAGTGACCATATTTAGGAGGTGTTTTGCATTATAGGACCAGAGCTTTCCAAAAAGAATCTAAATAAGAGAAATCTTCTAATGGCTATTCACTTAAGGTAATGACTGAAAGCATTTTTAAATATCTTAAGATAAATGTTCATAACAATATAACCATATTACTGTAATAAGCCATTTACTGACAATTTTCTTGCTAGAAAGAACAACAATTATGTATCTGTAATAAGTAGTTATTCATTTCAAACCTATTTGGTTCAGCTAGGAGGGTTCGTGTGGAAAGTTAAAGAAGATGGAATTCTACAGCATTAAATTGGAACAAACTGAGAAAATATCATAAATTAGCTGTGTAGCGGCGAGGCTTATTAAAATACAGGAATTAAGTTTTCTGCTCCCTTGCCATTCCCTCTCTCTTTCATCTCAGTGGTGCTTGATACATAGAGGCCACTCCATTCGGTTCACAATCAAGCTGTTTGTATAGCTGATAGAGTGTCCTGATAAGGAACAGCTCTCCAGTGCTGAGATTCTCCAGCAACCTTAACAAATGGTTATCTGGCGCCTTAATGTCTGGGACATTCCAAGGGAGTCTGATTCAAAGTGTGTTTACGACCCTAAGTTCAGAGGGCATGGTTACTCATCATCAGTCAATCAGGAACTGGCTGGGCAGGTTAACCCCAAGTGGGTCTCTGATGCCCATGAAACTTTGAACCAATGAATGACCTGCATGTCCTCCAGGTAAAAACAGGCAACACAGAACAGTTGGGAAGCGCAGAACAGTTCCCAAGGAAACACAGTTCCCAAGCGCAGGACATTCTCACAGCGCGCCTGCTGAGCATCCTCAAACTGAGCCCAGACCACCACGTAATGGCCAGTGTGTCCGAGTGCAGGACTTAACGTTGTTCTTAGAGTCGAGGATGGAGGTTGCCAGCGTGTAACCAAAGGATCCACCCGAGGTTAGCATCAGAAGCAAGCCTCATGAACAGGTCGGAACTGTGGACAGCTGAATCACTATTCAGAACTTGCGCTTCATCAGGAACGAACCGGTCTTCTTCCTGACATGCTGGGACCCACAGTCATTTTTCTCCTGTGCACAAACTCTTGCTAGTTTCAGCCAAAACTAACTAGCCAGTCTTCAGAGAGCATCAGCATCAGGAATCTCTCCCACCACGTCGCACGCAACAACACTGCCTGGCACCGAGCCAGAAAGCGCAGATTGGACAGCAACAAGCCTGCCTTTGCTTCTTTGTCTGCGGGAGATCTGAATCCCCACAGATTGAATGAGTATCCAACTTCACTGCATTACCGCTTGAGAATTCAATTGTTATCCCAACCAGTTGATATAAATTAAATTCCTATGAGTGATGTACTTGTTTTGAGTATCTAGTGTAGAAGTCGTAACCAAGTTCATTTATGAAACTAAATGAATGATATACTGAGTGTATGTCCCACTTGATATGTGTAACTCTTCGTGACTGAATGAATATACAGATGCAGCCATTCAAAATGCGTGGGCAATACTGCATTATTTTGCGGTGCGCTTTACGCGGTCTACCGCGAGTTACCGTAAATTCTCCTAGAATACCGCAAGCAAAATAATAGTATCCGGAATTTCCGCAAGGTGGAGCTAATAAAACTCAACCTCTCATGTTTGAGCTGTCGCCATCAAAGTCTTTAACGAAGATATTACTAATAGTATTAATAATGAATGACCTTGGACAAGCTGTAAGTGTAAACTCAAAGTATTGCCCTGGTCCACATTCTTTTTTTCTTTGACCGTCTTTGTAAAAGTAACACCACAGCATTTCGCAATCACGCATTTGTTTCCAATCATGCAAAGTACAGTAATTTTTGAGAATCGATTCACCATGCCTTTCACATGCTCATAAAAGAGATTGATTTAGGAACATAAACATATTACCGTATGCAAACTGTACTGTATACAGTATGTATATGTATATTTAATGTCTTAACTGTGCCCGTTTAAGTATTTAATATTTATATGGAATTTTACCACTGAAGGGAAATCTTAGTGCATAAAAATAATAGGAGCATACTGCATCGCGTGTGAAGGCCATAAACGATATTAATTTTGGAACTTAAACATACAGTATATGGCAGTATATGGTCTCGGTACTTAAAGAAAACATACACACCAGTATTACATTTCTCCCTAAACATTTTAAGCATCGAAGTCTTTAACTAACGTGATACCGGAGTTAACAAGCATACTTTTAGAATTTGATTAAAAGGGAATATAATATAGAATCGCGTATCTAAAGAAATCAATAACGATATAATTATATTCATGTACCGCAACACAAGAATAGTACACGCTGTACATTGTCTGTCGATAATGTTTCTGTAGTGCTTTTTCAGCACTCTGCATGTGACCGCGCTGGTGGTGCTGTGGGTTAGGTTCCTGACTTACATGTCACACAGTCTGTGATTGAATCCCACTGGAACTATGACTTTTTTTTTAACAAACATTTCTTTGAAAAAATGAAACGTTTCCCTTGGTCAGAGATTAAATAAAACCTCACTCGCACCAAACAAATTTATATTTCTAAATATCACAACATGATTGAATGTAAGTCTTTTTAATAACAATGAATAGTCACCTATGCGTTACAAAATAAACATTTATATTGATTTGAATCGCGTTTTGATTTAAATCGTAAACGCGTTTAAATATATGTGTTTAGAGGCGATATATAAAAGCGCTGATTCTTATGGAATGTGTTCCGCCGGGGATTCAAACATTTTTTTTTTAATTGCGTATCTAAGGAAAATTGCAGTATAACTTTGTTCATGCACAAACAGTGGCATGTTACATTATTAATTTGGGTATCTCCTCTTGCCAGAAAGCTCTAAATTGCATTTTGAGTGCGGTTTTTGACTTTTTCTATATTGCAACCCATAAATAAAGCTGATACAGTTTAGACTTACTGTATTTTAAACTGTATTACAGCAGCACATTGGACAATGCAACGTAAATTGCAAAAATGCACTTGGAATCTGTCCAAGCCCTACTTTGTCAGGCATCTTCTTTTACTGCAACGGACATAAAAACTCTCTTGCTTTTAACAGAGCGTTTCATAATTTCTAACTACGAAAATTATTTAAACTGCGACACTTATCATTCATCTTTAAATAAACTTTATTTTATATAGCGTTTTAAGCGAATAGGTAATTAGATTGCTCATAAACCTAATCGCTTTTTCTTCATAAACACAGGGTGATTGCTCTCTGAAAATGCTTTTTCTTTATATTTAGGCTAAGATTTCAACTATAGATCGTATTATTATAAACTTTCTTGGAAAAATGTCTTTTATGTAAACCATGTTTGCTATTAATTAATTTAGGGCTAGAATACGTTCATTTTCTTCCAATCGAGTCGAGTTGACATTGGAAGCTTGCCCCGCCCGGACTGTTACACCAATGCATTAGCATGTTAAAGCGATTTCATTGAGGAGCCTAGCTTTCTTAACTAGTAAGTACTGTACTTCCTACTTTGAAAATACCTGTGAAACCGGTTTAATTCGTCACAGCCAGCACTCCCGCAGAGAGGGGGGTTGTACTCGTTAATGTCTTAGCACAAAGCAGAAACTTCTTGTATTTTCCGATGACATACAAGTGGAAAGATTACAGATTTTAATCAGAGAATCAGTCAAACTGAATTTCATTAGCCTTTGTCACTAATGAAACCACTAAATAAAGACATAAATATAGAAATCCAATTTCACTTTGCTAAAATTTATTTGAAAATTAAAACGATTACAAACGCCAGGGGAGAGAGAGAACAGGGGAGGGTTGTTGGTTTTGCATAAGGGGTGGGGCTATGGAAATGAGGTCTGTTTGGGAATGTGAAGTTACATGTTCTGGCTGTTTGTGAATTATCGTTGTTGAGTATGGAGTGTTGAGGTATTGATTTTGTGTAATGCTTTATGTTGAAAATTGAGGTGGATTTTGTTTATGATAAAGAGGATAAACTGGGATGGGAGGAGGGTTTGGTTTTGCATAAGGGGCGGGATTATGGTAATTGGAGGAATTTGCGTGAGTATAATGGTTTGATATATTTGATTTTGTATTGTGGTTGTTATCTATGTTTTTGGTTGGTATTATGTTTATATGGTTGTTTGTGTTGGTTGGTTGTTATTATGGTTATTAATAATACGATCTATAGTTGAAATCTGAGCCTAAATAAAAAGAAAAAGCAAGTGATTAGGTTTATGAGCAATCTAATTACTTATTCGTTTAAAATGCTATATAAAATAAAGTTTATTATTAATTTGCTGGACAGAGCGGTGAACATTATTATGCATAAGACAAAGATAACGATCCTGATCAGTTTAGAAATCTGTGTACGCTGTAAGGTTTTTACTTCTTAAACTTTTAAAATACACGTTTCGAATAGAAAGAAATCCTCTTCCTGGTACAGTACTGTATGTATAGCAAACCAGCACGTCTTTTTTCTCCAATCAGATTGGTGTCAGATGGTGTCAGCCAATCACCATTCTGAAGCCCTACCATAATCTCTGGTATGGTGAGACCCCAGAATTCTGTCCCATAGTTTAGACAGATGATAGATACTTTTATTGATCCCGTGAGGGAAATAAAGTAAATCATTTTCATTTTAGGAAATTATTAAACGCTCGGTTAAAAGCAAAGGAGATTGTCTGTTATAGTGGACATAAAAACAAGAGTTCGCTGGCATTATATCCTAGAAGACACAGACCGGCGCCAGACCGGGAGAATGCCTGCAGCGTAAAAGAAAATGCCTGATGAACTAGGGATTAGACAGTTTCCAAGTGCTTGTAGAATCGATGGAAATGTTCAAATAAATGTGCAAAAGAAATAAACAAAATAATCATTTATTTCTTTATCATATTGGCTAGTTAATGTCCTCTCTTTGCTAGTTAGTGGCTGTGTTTCTGCGTTGGGTAGCAACGGGTGACTGTTCTCAGGCGGAAGATGTAAACAGCTTAATTTTCGTGTTAAATATTTTTTTTAATTAAAATTCATTCTATACAGCAATCGCATATTTGGGTACAGTTTCATAAAACTTTCATGCTTAAAATGTTTAGGGAGAAATGGAAGACTGGTGTGTATTTTTTCTTTAAACTATCAAGACCAGCCATACACAGTACAGTTTATGTACATACAGTAATGTTTATGTTCCTAAATTAATATCGTTTATGACCTTCAGATGCATTATGCTCCTCATCTTTTTATGCTCAGCTACTAAAATTTCCCTTTAGTGGTAAAATTCCATATAAATATTCAAAACTAAGCGGATTAAAATGTGCACAGTAAAGACATTAAATGATTAAATCTTTTCACTACCAACCAATGCACCACGAGTGCCCCTGTCGGTCATTTTGGCCAGCCAATTACTTACCGCGGTGCCCTCTGGTGCCCTGCGGTAGCTTGTGGGTAGGTTACTGTACCGCGGGTTTGTACCGCGCATTTTGAATGGCTGCATCTGTATGTCTTTGGTATTCTGCTAACCCTCATGATAAGATCTGTTATGTTTATATGCACATTTTATGTATTAATAAATGTATTATCGTGTATTAGTACCCGTGTGTGTGCTTTGTTTGAGTTATACCGCAAGGCTGGATTCTAAGACCATGAAAATAATCATTTTGTGACTTATTGCTACTATTGAGAATTGTCCCAGTAAATGCACAAACCCCTACATTACTGGTGCCTCGTGAGAGGATACTATAGCTGCAACAGTCTCAGTTTTACTAGTGCTTCTGAGGTTGAAGGTGTTTAAAAAGGCCAGTTGGCTGAGCAGAAATATTAGAGCTACACCCTTTTTTCCCAGGACTCTATTGACTGTTCCCCAGTGCAATGCTCAATTATTCTTTTGTTCCCTTTTGATGCACCAGGTAATGGAGAGGTGATATTTTCACACTCTTCTTCAGTCTCATCAGCAGTGTGTTCCTTCATTAGTTTGCTGCATGTTCAGAGATAATTATATATAACAGAAAGAAGTATTAATATTGTTATATGTATTCTATTTTAGACTACTGATCAAATAATCAAGTTTAGGCTGACTAAGCTTTAATTTATTTAATTAAATTAAATTTGATCAATTTTAAAGTTCCTAACAAGTTATAAAATTAAACAAACCCATTCCCTGCTCTGTGTGAATGGCAGAAGGAATTCCAATTGTTTGATGTATGTCCACTCCTTAAGTCTCTTTGTTCTGACTACTTGTCCCCTTTTATTTGTAATTAATGTATCTCTAGCACTCTTTATTGCTTATGAAAGGAATAAATCTTTCCTATATTACATATTTTTGTATTTTTAGGTAATAAAAATAAATAGAATGATAATGTCACTAAAAAGCTAAATTGCTGGAGTGCTTGTGCTCTGTTTACATTAAGGTACCTGATGAGAAAGGATGGAAGGAAATTGTGGAGGAATTCAAGCAGCGTAACCATCCTAATTTGACAGTAGCATTATCATCTTCTAGCATGCTCTCATTAGATTCCAGAAACTAAGAAAGGCTGAGCCTGTTCAGTACTGAGATGTCAGTCTGCTAACAAAAATCATGCTCCTGCTATAAGTGATGCTGGTAAATTAGTAGTTGGCAGTCTTCCCTCTTTCACTGTAAAAAAATAAAACTGTGAAAGAATGAAGAATGATGACAGTACACACTATACATGAAGAGATGCCATCTCTCAAATAAGACATTTAGCTACAGTAAGTTCTTGATTACTTAAACATTAAAGAGCCTATGTCACTGTTTATAATAGCAGGGGTGATAAGTCTGGCTTTAAAAGCACTTTGGGCCTTTAAATATGGTCTCTACAAAATTCCTAATTTAATAGGTGAAGCAGATTTCCACTTCTCCATCCATTCAGAAGAAACATAACCCAAAATGTCACTGTGGAACAAATCAGTAAAGTCACCCACTTGTCAAAATGTCTGATGATTGACAGTAATAGCGAACAGAACGGTTGTTTAGTATTATACTGTACATATGCTGAATGTGGATGTAAAGTTCTAATTTTCATCTCAGTAAAGGTGTATTTCCATATTAATGTATTTCAGTTTAAGTTTTTTTTCTAATTCTGTCCTGTTTCAAAGTGTCCTGGTGAACTTATAGTCATATGGTTCCCAGATCTATATTATGTGATGGAAAAACAAAATCCATTCAACTTTTCTGTGTGAAAAGTGCATTAACTGAGTATAAAAACTGCTGTATTTTGTAATTCATTATTATATCGATTTGCTTTATCGATTTTAAAATCATAATAACTCTGATATATAAAGGGTCTATGTAATCTACCCAATGGTAGGTGGCTTAGAGCAGATTTTGTTTACAGATGGTTTATGATATTTAACTTAATGACCTTAAGTGGGAGACTTGAAGGCTCATGATTGCTGCTAAATATTTATTATTTATTTCATTTTATTAGGTTTTAAGAAATGTGCCTGTGTCTCAGACAATCTAGACATACGACTATGGTCAGCTCATACAGTAAGTATTATTGCAGTGATACCTTGTTGAATATAATGTAGGTAACAATTTACTCATGTGCAGTGTTTTAAGTATATTAGTAACCTGTGCAGTAATTTAAAACAAAGAAGCCCTAGTAGTATTACCCATGTTGTTGTTTCTGAGGCATTTTATTATTTATTGTCTTGAAATACCTTTTAGCTGTCTCACTGCACGTAAGTGGTAAATGTTACTGTAAGAAGGGAATGAACACCACAGTATATTTTCTGTGTGAACCTATTAAATAATCCTTGCACTGCGGCCCCTAGAAGATAAATACAAAATATGGAATCTGTTTTAAAAGTTTCAGTTTTAAAAATGTTTTCAATCTCCAACATGAAAAGCAACATGAAAAGTTTATGTTCATGGGTTGACAGTACCAAAATTCTATTTTTATCGCTTCATTTTCCCAAGACAGCAAACAACAATTCAATTTCATACTCTGAGGTACAGTGGAGACCAAATATTTCTATTTGGTTTCACTGAACATGGTTTGAGTTTGAAAACAGTTTTAGATTAAATAAGATTGTATTTAAACTACAAAATGGAGTAGGCATAGGAATAATAACATTTAAATTAAAATCCTGTACATTCAGTGCACACATGAAAAAAGAAAAAAAAAGAAAATGTGGAGTAAATTTATGAATACATATATTTTTGAATTTTATAGTAGATTTCATAAAAAAAATAATTTCTTTCAAGTTTAAACTTTATGTAATAGCTATAGGGGTTACATGGAGGAACAGTGGTTAGCATTTGTGCTTTGCATCTCTGGGATCCTGGGCTCAATTCCAGACCTGGAGTATTAGCTGAGTTTTGTACGTTTTCACTTTGTGTGGGTTTCCTCCGGGTGCTCTATTTTACTCCCACAGTCCAAACACACTGGTAGGTTAACTGGCTTCTGCGAAAACTGGCCCTTGTGTGAATGTGTGTGTCTGTTTGTTTGTGCCTTAAAATGGTCTAGCCTATTGTTTAAGGCATGTCCTACCTTGTGCCTATTGCTTGCCAAGAAAGCACCAGTTCCTTTGTGACCATCAGTTAGAAAAGGATGAGTGATACTAGTTAGGGAAAACCATTACTAACCAGGATCTCTGAAACCACCCTCTAAGGATTTAATTCACCATTCTTTTGAACATTTGTTTTTTCTTTGCTGTATGGAAGCAGTTTCTAAAATACAGTATCTGCATAATGATCTGAATAAAATTACCCTATTATTGAACTGAATCAATATAAGCACATCTTAAATATGGAATATAGTACTTAAGAATGCTTTGAAACAGTGAGCTATAGTGAGGTAGAAAATTGTGAGACTGGGGCATAGATTATATAAAAAGGGTTCATTTAATGAATACATTTTTTTCTGTTGTCATTGGATAGTCACAGTGTGAAAACCACTAACTTCACACAGAATATCTAAGTAGACATGTATGTGGTGACTTCAACTACTAGTTTTGAGAGTGAGAGGATTGCAATTCTGAATAATAATAACAATAATAATGATAATAATGCATGAGTTTAAGGAATCTCAAATTATGAAAATTAAATATATACATATATATAAATATATAAATATATCTGACACAGCATAATTCATGAATACCGGGTTAAACAAATATGAATTAACAATAAGTGTAACAAAAGTCACTGTCTTCATGTTTTTGCACAGTCTGTGGCTTAAGCTCTTTTAAAAAGAAGAAAATATAACCAACAACATCTGATTTTACATGTCTAAAATGACTTGTCTTTTACTTTTAGTCTTTCTGGTCTTCTCTCTCGAAATCCTTTAGAAACCACTAGCATTATTGAAACAGGTGCATTTTTCTTGTTTTCGAGGTTGCAGTTCAGAACAACCTCCATCATGGGGCTAAACTTACATTGCCTAGTGAAGGTAGCGCACCTGTGACTTGTTTGGTGTCGTGTGTCGTCTTCTGTATATTTTGCATCAAAGATCTCCCGTTTCACCATTTTGGTGCAGTCAAAAATATTCACAAAGTCTAGTACACATTTCATATAATACTGGCCATTGATGAAATGCCCCTAGAAATGTACATAGAATACCATACCCAGAATCTACACAGTAAATTGTGACACTTGGTAATATTCACTTTTTTCTAAACATATCACTTGTGTATTAGTGCATTTATTTTTTTCTGCAATTGTTTCCACAGGATAAAATACTGGAAGAGATATATAAACAGAGCTCTTAGTCAGATTTTGGAATTTTTTCTTCAGTTCCTCCTTTCAAAATCCACATTTTACACATCTGAACTCATGAATGTAGGACATTTGCAGGTAAAATATTGTCACTAACATGCTATAAACAGGCATGCTGTTCCAGTTGGTTTGTGATACTATCAGCTACAGGATTTTGTTTTGGAGGCAATACAATTTCTCGATAACAAATTTTTCATTATGTTGCATTCTGTCATCTTTAAGCTATTTACACTGCTGAAAGCAAATGCTGCATTCTGAAGAAAAATGTAATCCAATTCTTGAAAAGAAGACAATGAAGAGTGGTTAATGAGTTGATTTACCTGACATTTCAACACTTTTGTGTCATCCTTTGAATCCCTATGCTGTTTGATCCAATCGCCTACATCTGAAATGAAGGAAATTATATGTTTAGAGCAGAAAATGTGTGGAAGTTATGGATAACTTTGCTGAAATGATTCCACAATTGCTCTTTCTCCATCAGTAATTAATGGAATAATGTGTTCTGTCATCATTTAGTTGCTGTAATCTGTCTAAGACTCTGTAATACCTTCTGAATGCTCTTTCATTCAGAAAGAATGCAAGCGGAAACACTAGATGGCCATGCAAATCACAAAAGGTGACATGAAAAATTATCAAGATTAAATTAGTTGTATTATGAGATCCTCTATGAGAGACAGATTATTTTTATTCATGTCAATGAGGGCTTGAGTTTCACTCATTAGAGCAGCATGGTCATATAAAACAAGAAGATTTGGTAACTGTTATGATTAGAGTTACCCCTCCAGGGAGTGCTGCGGCGGATGTTACAGATCCCAAACTATGGGTGAGACATTCCAGGGGGAGTGGCTGGCTCACTTTATCTTGGACAGAAAGGGGTCTGGGACTGCACAGCACCAGACCAAGGGCAAGCTGTCCACTTAAATCCATGGAACTTGCAGCAGGGGTTAGTGGAGTGTCGCTCTCTATTGCCCAGGAGTGAATTCCTGTAGCTAGGCTCCCAGGAAATAGTGGCTAGACGGAAGAGGCAGGCAGCACGCTGCAGTCACATGGGGTGCATTTAGTGGACTGTAGGGCTGTAGCGCAGGATGGATAGTACAGGGAAGGCTGTTGAGGGAAGGAATGAGCCACCAAAGTCCAGAGCTCTGCAAAGATCTGAGGCCAGGCAGGAAACTCTGAACCTATGCGGTCTGGAGACAGGCTGATTCAAAGACACCCTTAAGGGGGGTCTCCTCCAAAGACCAGACCATGCTTGCGCTGTCGGCAGCCCCCCCTGGCATGCAGTCCTCCAAGGATGCTCCTGGAAGTAGATGGGACCAGTTTCCCAGGCACCATCTGGACTGGGCGGGCACAGAAATCTGCTAAGGTTGGATCTCCACAACATCGGGACGAACTTAACAGTGATAGTGTAAAAATGGAATAGTGTAATCTTTCAAATGCACTGGTATTTCATACAAGCTGAACATTTCATCATTGGAAATATGCTGTTTTGTGTTTATTTTTAGAACATTTTCCATTTGGTTCACATTTTGGGGCAGTATTCAGCAATGTTGTTCTCAGAGCCAGTCTTACACTGCATACCGAGTATCTTCTGATTTTAGAAGGTCATAATGACACTGTGTAGCTTTCCAAGCAGGTGTTCAGGAAACCTTCCTTGTAAAGACAACTGTTTGTTTTCGGAATGTTTTTAATTGCTAGATGATTCTAAAAGTTAGATATTCCTCCCTTTGGTTTCACAGAAGGAAGATGTATAAAGCTAGCATTATTCAGATCTACTCTGGTAATAATGTAATGCACTTGCTCCATAGACAGATCCTCATGTTGATTGAAGATGTATGATGAATTAAAAGCATTATTTATTTCTACATCCAAAATGACTCACAATTCTTCCTGCACTATTCAAATGCCAGTTGTGAAAATCCTGAACTGAACTGGAATAATCTAAATGCAAAGCCTTGGTGGGACTCTCAAACCACAGCACAACCATTATAAATCAACTTATTGCTGCCTATTAAAAGATAAATACCACTTTTAAAATATATTTTTCATTATTGTTTAGTTATTTCTTTTTTTTTCTCCATATTTTGCAGGTTACCTGACCTGTAATTCCATATAAAAGAACTGTCAGTCCACTTATATTTTGTACATTTACAAAAATGTATAGATATAGATATGCAAGATGGCTTCATAAACTCTATTATTATTGAGAATATTGTTGTTTGCCTAGTGATATATTGAAAATATTAAACCAGTACTTCCTTTTTAAACTAACATTTAAATATCTCTACTGTTAAAGAATAGTATCCAATTTTATGAGTACAATAATATCCCCACTTTGAAGGGGGTGGTGGTTGTATGGAATAAATAAGGCCTCACTAAACCCCTGGGAATGCTGTGATTCAACCATAGCCAACACTGTTGTGTGTCTCTTTGCTTACATAACTGATGAGTACAATAAAGTAAAAAGATTATGATAGTTATATAACTGTTTCAGTTTCAGTAATATAAAATGGTTATGTGGGATAGATGTTTTGTTTAAAATATTAATATGAAAATGCCCTGAGACTTTTAGGATTTTATCAAGACATAATATCTATTGTTTTGTGCTAGAGATTCAGGCACCAGGAATGGACATCCACAATTGACACTGGATCTGGACTGTTCTGGGAAAGATCCTTATCCAAAAGATAATCTCATCTCCCTTACTTGCCCACACACAGAAACCACTAGGTCATCCTGTGGCTGACCTCATTATAAGGGACCTCTTTATCTACATTCTTGTGATGGGCAGCAGGCTGCTTGATCAAGGAGTACAAAGATTATTAGATATTTTTAATAACTCTTAATTGTAAGTGAAATAATAGGTGTTATCTCTACACAGGGTGTATCCTGCCTTGAGCCCATTGCTTGCCTGGAAAGGGTCTGGCTCATCCATGATCCTGAATTGGATGAAAGAGTTAGAAAATGGATGGGTGGAAAATAGGTTAAAGTATAATCAGCTGACAAATTATAATGTACTTACTGGGCACTCAAAAGCTCAGTAGAGTACTGAGTGCAATATTGCACTGTAGAGTGATGATAAAACAACAAAAGAGCAAGTATAAATGATGTACTGTACATATACCCTTTTTCTTATGTATTTAATAACATAGTCTCAGATTTGAAATATCAGATTTTTAACATAAATGAGCCACAAATACATATGAATGAAATACAAAATAAAGAAACAATACTGAAAAATAAAGTATCAGGAGTATTCTATGTATAATTCATTAATTCCTTCTAACCCTTTCTCCTAATTTCTAATATATAGCTATGGCAAATAAAATACTACTAGGGATGAATTCATCCCATATAGAAGACAGGTGGACAATGGTTTAGGAAACAATGGTTTAGTAAAGCCAATCAAAAATCTTACCAATTAAGGAAAGAATCGTCAAAAACAGTTCCTTTCATAGAAAGCATGGATGAAATATGAATAAAAGCAAAAAACTATCTGAAAGACAATATTTCCTCAGAGCCCTCGATAAAGTCAACATAATCTATATGTATCCAGGAGATCTACAGAAGGACCTCAAAAAATAGTACATACAGTACATGTCTACATTGAAAAGAACATTTTCCCTCACAATCTTCCATTTTACAATGTAATTAACCACCCTAGTCTACAAAATACTTATTCAAAAATATTGATCTCTGGGATTTACCATTATTTTTCAAATTACTAGATATTGGATCCAAACAGCAATGAAACTGCATTCAGAAAAAAGGTATATAACAGTCTTTTTAAGCATGCTCCAAATTATTTAATACCTGCCAATGAAAGTGTAAAGTATACGTGATGTCTAGGAATGAAGAAACTGACAAAAGAGGAGGAGGGAAGGGGTGTCAGAAACATACCATCTGTTATTATTATGCTTGATAATTGACTTCATACCCTTCAAATCATCATTACGCTGTCCTTGTAGCTATTTCCTCTGACATTGCAGTTGTGTGTTCACACGTTTCAAATACATTTATCAGCATTGTATATTACAAAGATTTTACAATGTTATCAACAAATTACATGGAATAGTGATTTATAAAATAGGTCATCATTTCAATAAACTATTTACAGTGTTAATGTTTTTTATCACATTTTTCCTTATGTGTTCACCGATTCAGAAAAATACATGATATCTATTACTTTATAAAATTAGCTCTTTGGTACATCTGCTGCAACTGCATGCAGACATGCAGGTCCCAGATCTTCTAATGTATTGTTTTCATTCTGCTGTCACAGAACACATTCATTAGGGTTATCATATGAGATGGTGAGTTTTAGGCTTTCACCTTTAACACTACTCCTCAGAGTACAACCTTTAATGTTAGTGCAAAGTTAGTACAAACTCTCCAGCAGTCTTCATCTGGGACACACCTCTAATTACATTATACTGCTTGCAACTCAAAACACAGGTAAATAGTTTTTTTATGAAGCATTCAATTTGCATTTTGACCTAGACTTTAAAGAAATCAATATTTTTTGCTAACAAAGTATTTTTTTCACCTTGAATTTTTTGTAAATTTTTGTAAATTCAGTATTCCACTCTAAGACTACTTTGTACCAACCAACATTGTGGTCAGCTATGTTGTAAAACACCCACATCAGGGATAACCGTATATTAACCATGTGTGAGAGCTGTACAATCTGTAATTATTTTTCGAAGAGGCTGCCTTGGGAGTTTTTTTTGTTGTTTCCCCTGCATAAGTAGTAATTTACTTTTCTCACAATATAGCCTTGATTTGAGGCAGTAATCTTTGGTGTTTTAATTGGCTCATTAAGTCCTTGGGGCACAATACTGCTCCCCCTACTGTTCAGCTGTTACCCCTTGGTCAACTATTAAGATCACATGGTCTAAATTCTAATTTCTATGCTGATGATTTCTATGCTGATACTCAGATCTACGTCCATACTAAACCTGACACTGAAGTGGCTGTCTCTGCAGTAATTGCGTCTCTGGCAAATCCTCATACCCTGTTATGAGGGAGAGACATCATTGGAGTACACAAGGTGAGACAACAAATTAATGGTGCTCACAATGCCCCTTTCATACAAAGACTTGACTTAGGCTGGGTTCTTGTAGGTGAAGTTTGCCTTGACAATTTACACAAGCCAAGTGTTAGTACTTTCAAGACGAATGAAATGGAAAATGGAGAGCCTTCTCTCTTCAGTCCTTGCCATAGTCACATCCACCTGAGGGAGAGGGTGATTTATGGCGGACAGCCAATGCAGTGCACTTCTTTACTCAAAGGTGTCTCAGTAAACAAAGCATCTGATGATGTGCTTGGCAGTACAGTGTTTGAAACAACCAAAAATGACAATAAGTGTGATCTGTCCTTCGAAGACTAAATCTTTTTTAAAGACTCTGCAAGAGGAATTACACAAAGATGAAACAAATAGCTGAGTTGCTCCTTTACCCTTCAGAGCTCCCAGGCCTCCTCTCCACAAGAACCATGAACAGGCTTTCTTCCGCCTCGCCTCTCTGTGGCGTACCTTAGACAGAAGATCAGAGATGAAAGAGCAGTTCACCGCCTTTATGGGAAAGATGTTTAGGAACAAACATGCCGAGCCAGACCCTCCACTAAAAGAGGGAGAAGAGTGCTGGTACCTACCTATTTTTAATAAATTATAAATTATAATTTTTGAAATATATCATCCTCAGAAGCCCAGTCAGATTAGGGTAGTCTTCGACTCCAGTGCTCTGCACTGTGGCATATCCCTAAATAATGTTCTGCTTACAGGACCAGACCTTAACAATTCTCTGCCTGGTGTGCTGATCCGTTTCAGGAAAGAACCTGAAGCAAAAACAGCAGATATTGAGCAAATGTTCTACTGTTTTGTAGTGAAGGAAGACCAAAAGAACTATCTGAGGTTTCTATGGCACAGAGACAATGACATAACTAGAGACATAGCTGAGTACTGAATGCGAGTGCATGTTTTCGGAAATAGCCCCTCCCCTGCAGTCGCTATCTATGGGTTGAGACATGTGGCTGAAGAAGGTGAACCTGTGTATGGATCGGATACACATCAGTTTGTGCACAGACATTTTTACGTGGATGATGGTCTTACATCTCTGCTAACAGAATCGGAGGCCATTAGTCTATTGAAAAGGACCCACGCATCCCTGGCACAGTCAAATCTAAGGCTGTACAAGATTGCTTCAAGCAGTGCCACAATAATGGAAGCCTTTCTAGCTGAGGACCTAGATAAAGACATAAAAGACTTAGACCTCACTGAAGAAATTCTTCCAAAGAAGCCTTAGCCTACGTTGGGAAATAGAGTCAGACATGTTTACCTTCAGGGGAGAAGCCGTTCACATGTCGTGGGTTCTTGTCCACAGTCAACAGTCTGTTTGACCTTCTTGGTCTAGTGGCACAGTGACCATACAAGCAAGAGCTCTACTGTGAGAACACTCCATTGACACTTGTGATTGGGATACTCCATTTTCAGAGGATAAGCTAGGAGAGTGAAAGGCATGGAGTTACTCACTACAGGATTTGAGAAATCTTCTCGTCCCACGCACACACGCCCCTCATGGCCTCTTCAAAACAAAGTACACAGAGTTGTGTCTCTTCTTAGATGCCTCTAACAAGGCCATTGGAGCAGTGGCATACCTCAGAGTTGTCATCAGGAATGGACAAAGCCATGTAGGATTCGTCCTAGGGAAAGCTAATGTGACCCCCCCCAGCCAGAACAAACCATACTTAGACTTGAATTATGCAGCAGTGCTGGCAGTGGAAATGGTGGAACTCATTCTGGATTAAATAGACCTCAAGCCAGACACAATTAAATTCTACTGTGACAGCAAAGTAGTTCTTGGATACATACATATTCAATGAGACCAGGCGTTTCTTTGTGTATGTGCACAATAGGGTCCAGCGTATTTGGCAGACTACAAGGCCAGAGCAGTGGCATTATGTTCCCACAGATCAGAATCCAGCTGATTCTCCAGCAAGGTCTGTACTTGCATCTCAGCTCGCCAGCACTTCTACACAAGCCGCTTCAAACGCCCCTTGAAGCACAAGAGCACTTTGACCTGGTCAGTCCACAGCTGGATGCGGAAATACGTCCACAACCAACAAGCTTTATCACTCACACTAAAGAGAAGCTACTTAGCCCTGAGTGCTTCCAACGTTTCTCCAACTGGCGTTCCATCCTGAGGGTCATAGCATTTCATATCCATATGAGCCGCTCCTTCAAGTCAGACTCTGCAGGCTTACACAAAAGCTGCAAAGGTTGGCATCAGTGTAGGAGGCCCCGCACTCCAGTTGAGCTTTCTGCAGCACAAATGCTTGTTCACAAGTCAATTCAGAAAGACATATACTCTGATGAGATCAGTTCACTCACAGAGAAGAGAAACCTTTCCAAAACCAGTTCTCTTCTTAAGATGAATCCTGTGCTCCAAGATGGCTTCATCAGGATAAGTGAGTGGCTGAAACACACAGCAATGGACCAAGTTGAAAGGAATCCTCTCATACTCCCAGGAAAGAGTCATGTTACAACTCTGTTAGTGAGGCATTACCTCGAACAGGTGAAACAAGGTCGTCAATTCACTGAGGAAGGCATCAGAGCAGCAGGTCTGTGGATAATTGGTGGTAAAAGACTCATCCAGTTCTGTTCTTCACCATTGTGTCACATGTTGTAAGCTCAGAGGCAAAATGGCGGAATAACAGATGGCAGATCTTCCTCAAGAACGCCTTAGCTCATTCCCTCCTTTCACTTACGTGGGGCTGGATATATTTGGACCCTGGACAGTTACCACACTGCGTACCAGAGTAGGTGCAGCTCAAAGCAAGTGCTTTGCAATGCTATTCACTTGCATGAGTACTAGAGCTGTGCACATTGAAGTCATAGAACCCATGGACACCTATAGTTGTATCAATGCCCTGTGTAGATGCTTCGTTGTCCATGGTCATGCAAAGCAGCTCAGGTCCGATTGTGGAACAAATGTCATTGGAGTTAGGAGAAAATTGAAACTTGCAAAAGACCTTGAGGAGCATCCAAACATCCAGTGATATTTAAGTGAACAGGGCTGCACATGGGAATTCAATCCCCCTCGCACATTGCACATTGGAGGTGGCTGGGAGCGTAAGATTCGCATGACGTGTATGATCCTTGACTCGATATTACTACAGAGTTGACCAACTCTCACCACTCCCACGAAGTCCTTTGCACCTTTATGGCTGAAGTGTAAGCAATAATAAATGCTAGACCACTGGTCCTGGTCTCCTCTGTCCCAGAGTCACCATTTCTCTTGAGCCCTGCTATCCTACTTACCCAGAAGCAGGTGTGCTTTTCCCTACAGGTTATGTCATAGAGAAACATCTCTTTAAGAGCCAGTGGAGACAAGTACAAGCATTGGCCAGTGAATTCTGGACTCTCTGGAGACACAAATACCTTCCCACTCTGCAGAACAGGCGCAAATGGAACAACTCGTCCAGAAACTTGCAAGTAGGAGATATTGTGCTCTTGAAGGTGAGTCAGCTCTCAGGTAATGAGTGGCCTGTGGCATTGATCACTTCAGTATTCCCTAGCAGTGATGGTTAGGTGTGGAAGATAGAGGTCAAGACCACCTCTCAAGGCATGTCAAAAGGGTTTGTCAGGCCCGTGGCAGAGGTCATTCTCCTAGTTCCTAAAGAGGACTGTAAAGTTAAAATGGTATTCAGTTATAGTTAGGAGTTGCATCTAAAGATGCCAGACGGGGAGTGTTCTGCCATCTGCCCTTTAATCTTCATGTGTTTTTGGCACCTTCTGTGGACAGTCTTTTTCGTGCAGTCGTGATATAGAGCAAAACAGGAAGTAGCAATGTTCATAGCGTCAGCAATGCGAATGAGCTCCATAAGATCCAGGGCAGTCCTTGTTCACAGCACTTAAGAAAGCAATGGCTGTAAGTACATTTTATTGTTTACATGTTTCCGGTTATATACTGTTTTGTACATGCAATGTTTCAAAATGTTTCTATATGTTTATGTTCGGCATACACTACATTCCTGCTCTACGCAACATATAACAGCATGCTCGCAGTTAACACTTACAACTGTTAATGCTATACCAATTGAGCTATGTTCTGTTGTATATTTATATATACTGTAAGACCTTTTAAAGTTTCTTTTTGATTGAAAAGTTGTTTATTGATTGAATAGTATTAGAATGTAACATTTGTGGAGCCTGTGCAGTACTGTGAAAGTTACAGGTAGTAACTGCTGTATATTCCTTTCTTTTACTAGTTTCACTCTGATTCATAATACCAAACAAACTGTTCTACCTTGTTCTAACATTGATGATGTCAATTAAACAATGGAGCTAGGACGCTATTACCTGACTCACATGTGTTTTATGAATAGAGTTTAGCTGGCTGTCTATGTACTATGTACAGCTTCATACATATACGTAGGGAGGACAGTACATAACTGGTAGTTGATTTCAAAAGGCAAGAAGGAGTCCACACCCTTGTCTATAATAATGGGGTTTCTGTGTAAGAAGCTCTGATTTCTGGGTATTCACATCACCAATAATTTGATCTGATCCTATCACATAGATGAAGCAATCATGAAAGCACACCAGCGCCTTTTCTTCCCTAGACAACTCAATAGATTTGGTATGTCTTCACAAACACACATTTCTACAAATGCACAATAGAAAGCATTACAGTTTGATATGGTAATTGTTCATCTCATGACTTAAAAAAAAAAAACTACAGAAGGTTGTGGAGACAGCCCAGGTCATCCCTGATACAGAACTCCACTTCATTCACATCAGCTTCACTACTCAGTGCCTCAGAATGGCAGATAATATAATTAAAGATCTAAACTAGCCTGGGCATGCACTATTCTCTCTTCTTCCTTTTGGCAGAAGATTTAGGAATATAAAAGCCTGAACCTCAAGGTTAAAAAAAACTTTTTTCTCATAGCCATAAGACTTCAGAACATCACCTCTTAGTCCTTAATCCTCCTACCCCACATTACACCCCACTGCTTTTTCACTGAACTCACAATGCTGTCACTACTTGGTTTTTGCATAGTGCTGCAATTTGAATGCTGCTGAAGATTACAGCTGTTACCCTTCTAACGTATACTGCTGCTATTGTATTCTTTACTAATCTTATGTTTATTGCTCCTAACCATGAGTTTATGCATACTGCTGCTATTTGTATTTTATGCCGCTACTTTCCACTATGTGGTTAGCACACATTTTATGTTCCTGTCTCCAACAATTTGTGATGTAATTTGTTATGTCTCTTGTTTTGTGAGGAAATACCCAAGTAAGCATTTCATTGTACTCAGGTGCACATGACAAGAAACTTGAAACTTGAAGCATTATATAAGGTTTGCATCCTTGGAGATGCCCAAAACACATCATTTCAAATTTATAGCTACATATATACAGTGCCTTGCGAAAGTATTCGGCCCCCTTGAACTTTTCAACCTTTTGCCACATTTCAGGCTTCAAACATAAAGATATAATTTTTTTATTTTATGTGAAGAATCACCAACAAGTGGGACACCATTGTGAAGTGGAACGAAATCTATTGGATTTTTGAAACTTTTTTAACTAATAAAAAAATGAAAAGTGGGGCGTGCAAAATTATTCGTCCCCTTTACTTTCAGTGCAGCAAACTCACTCCAGAAGTTCAGCGAGGATCTCTGAATGATCCAATGTTGTCCTAAATGACTGATGGTGATAAATAGAATCCACCTGTGTGTAATCAAGTCTCTGTATAAATGCACCTGCTCTGTGATAGTCTCAAGGTTCTGTTGAAAGCGCAGAGAGCATCATGAAGACCAAGGAACACACCAGGCAGGTCCGTAATACTGTTGTGGAGAAGTTTAAAGCCGGATTTGGATACAAAAAGATTTCCCAAGCTTCAAACATCCCAAGGAGCACTGTGCAAGCGATCATCTTGAAATGGAAGGAGTATCAGACCACTGCAAATCTACCAAGACCTGGCCGTCCCTCTAAACTTTCAGCTCAGACAAGGAGAAGACTGATCAGAGATGCAGCCAAGAGGCCCATGATCACTCTGGATGAACTGCAGAGAACTACAGCTGAGGTGGGAGAGTCTGTCCATAGGACAACAATCAGTCTTACACTGCACAAATCTGGCCTTTATGGAAGAGTGGCAAGAAGAAAGCCATTTCTCAAAGATATCCATAAAAAGTCTCGTCTAAAGTTTGCCACAAGCCACCTGGGAGACACCCCAAACATGTGGAAGAAGGTGCTCTGGTCAGATGAAACCAAAATCGAACTTTTTGGCCACAATGCAAAACGATGTGTTTGGCGTAAAAGCAACACAGCTCATCACCCTCAACACACCACCCCCACTGTCAAACATGGTGGTGGCAGCATCATGGTTTGGGCCTGCTTTTCTTCAGCAGGGACAGGGAAGATGGTTAAAATTGAGGGGAAGATGGATGCAGCCAAATACAGGACCATTCTGGATGAAAACCTGTTGGAGTCTGCAAAAGACCTGAAACTGGGACGGAGATTTATCTTCCAACAAGACAATGATCCCAAACATACAGCAAAATCTACAAAGGAATGGTTCACAAATAAACGTATCCAGGTGTTTGAATGGCCAAGTCAAAGTCCAGACCTGAATCCAATCGAGAATCTGTGGAAAGAGCTGAAAACTGCTGTTCACAAACGCTCTCCATCCAACCTCACTGAGCTCGAGCTGTTTTGCAAGGAAGAATGGGCAAGAATTTCAGTCTCTCGATGTGCAAAACTGATAGAGACATACCCCAAGCGACTTGCAGCTGTAATCGCAGCAAAAGGTGGCTCTACAAAGTATTAACGCAAGGGGGCCGAATAATTTTGCACGCCCCACTTTTCATTTTTTTATTAGTTAAAAAAGTTTCAAAAATCCAATAGATTTCGTTCCACTTCACAATTGTGTCCCACTTGTTGGTGATTCTTCACATAAAATAAAAAATTTATATCTTTATGTTTGAAGCCTGAAATGTGGCAAAAGGTTGAAAAGTTCAAGGGGGCCGAATACTTTCGCAAGGCACTGTAGCTACATGCTATAATAGCATAAATTGCAATTTCCTTTTCTTTTTTCCTCTTTAATCTAATAAATGGAAATTCCTTTATGTTTTTATGAATTGGACTATAATATATCCTTCATGATTCTAAATACACTTAAACCTTATGAAGTAATTTTGTACATTTTAAAACTATTCTATATTAATTTTACACGATTATTATGTTGCTCCTTTATTTGGAAATATTTGCTTTGCAGATACAATAATCAGTCCTTTAAAAACACAAGTCAGGTTCATATGGGCTTAATGAAATATTCAAGAGCCAGCCATAGCTTAAGCAGCACCCCAGGCAAAGATTAAGGATGTCCCACTCGTAATACTTAGGCTAAAACAAGACATTCTTTTTCACTCACATCAAACCAATTTTAGTTATACCAACTAAAGAGTTTTATGTGCTAATTCATTGTAATTTTGATCATGTCTGACCTTGAAAATGAAGGCTAATTTGTATAGGTTGGCCACACATTTGTAATGGATTTGTTTCAGCAGTTTAGTGTCTTTATATTGTTCGTACTTTTAATATTACATTCAACACCCTGAATTCAGTTGTTCGCTTTTTTCTATAAACATTTTTTTTAAAATAACGACTCTAGAATGTAATGCATTGTTCTTTTTAAAGGTCCAAGCACAGTAACAGATACAACAAGACATTTTAGAAATGAAAGCAATAAATATTCTTAACTTGAAATAAGTTATGTTATTGCTTTCAGTACCCTGCAAAATCTGTTATACAAACCAAGAAAGAAAAAGGTTGAAGAAACTTTGTTATGTGTAAGAAAATATACTTTTTTCACTGGTGTTCTTTACTGACAGGTGATTGACAATAATTTCATATGTAATTCTCTAGAGCAGAAACACACATACAGTATTTTCTTTATTACTTTTTGTTAGGGTGTATCTTTAAAGTTATCTTAATTTTCAAAGTTGGAGCTAACTTTTCTTGCAAAGCTAACATAGCTTGCAAAGCCCAATTTTGCAGGATAAAACAGAACAATAGAAATACCTTGCTATTTTTATGCGCATCCCCAAGATTTCAGAAAAGTACCTGGCTTTATCAGTGAACTTCTTTTAAAGTCTCAAGGGATTAAATGAGCTGCTTATTCATTAATATTTGCTGTCCTTTGCTATTCAGCAGCATTCTGATTCTTTTTACTTTGTCTAACTAAAACTTATTGTAGGCCTACATGTTTCATGCATCTTGTCCATAAAATTCTACTGATTTGGTTATTGACAGTTTTTGTAGAGTTGTACAATGTTTGGTTTTTAAGCAAATATTTCTGTTGGAGTCAATAATGTTTTTTATACATTTCAAGGGTGGAAAAACATAATTAAAAATGAGTGCACAAAAAAACAAAAAACAAAACACAAACAAAAATGGGTGCACAAACAAGAAAGAGTGCACAAATAATAAACAGTTCAAAACGAAAATAGGGTTTCACAGCGGATTAAGAAATTTGTGATTATGTTTCAACATCCACCTTATTCAAATCAACATAAATTGAAATTTTAAATGTGACAAGTTTTTTAGAAATTTGTTTTCTATCATGTTTTCTTAGGTTACTGTTTTAAATAATAGTACTAGAGAGGTTTACAATAAATTTACTGTCTTCACTCAACAGATAAATGCCACCTACATCACAGAAGGGCAGGTCCAGTTAAAAATAGACCTCAAGTTACAAGTTGTAGTACTGAGCATGAAATCTGAGCTGTTTTCACAGCAAGAGATAAATTTGAAAGATGTTCTTTTTTGGCTGAAACAATAAACCTTAAGGGGGAAACACACTGCATGGGTTTAAAAAACATTCTCTGCATCAGTAGCTGTAACCTTGTATATATACAATATACATCCTATAGCCTTATTAACTGTTTAAGTAACAATTATGAAATGCTGTAGTTTTATGTTTTAAAAAATAAATTGTATTTTCCAATACATTCTCCAATAATGTATAACAATTTCAATAATGTATTGATAATTGTGTGTACAATGTGTGCAATATAATATCTTCTACTATTAACCTTTCTCACCAGAGTGTCAGAAAGATTCTTTAAGCAAATATTCTACATTTAAATATACGTTTTAAATATTTTTAAATGTACTCATATCACACTCCCTTCACATAACACAATAACACTGAGGAAAATGTAACTATAATCACTCCTGCCTATAAAGTAGAATTAATCATAAATTACAAAGATATTTCAGTTCACTTAATATAGTACATTTCATAAGTCATGAAAAATTATACATTTAGAACAATAGACTTAAATCTCAATCTCCCAGCTCCCAAACACTTCTCTCAGCAAGAATGTACAACATAGAAATCAAAATCTTGTAACATTTCTGTATAATAATAATAATAATAATTGCTTACACTTATATAGTGCTTTTCTGGACACTCCACTCAAAGCGCTTTTACAGGTAATGGGGACTCCCCTCCACCACCACCAATGTGCATCATCCACCCGGATGATGCGACGGTGGCCATAGTGCGCCAGAATGCTCACCACACATCAGCTATCAGTGGGGAGGAGAGCAGAGTAATGTAGCCAATTCATAGAGGGGGATTATTAGGAGGCCATGATTGGTAAGGGCCAATGGGAAATTTGGCCAGGACGCCGGGGTTACACCCCTACTCTTTTCGAGAAACACCCTGAGATTTTTAATGACCACAGAGAGTCAGGATCTCGGTTTTACGTCTCATCCGAAGGACAGCACCTGTTTTAACTCACCATCGTCTTCCAGTTATCTATCCATAGTTCACAACAATTATAAAAGACCATCAACACTCCTACATTTTTCTTCTCCCTATAATAACAAAAAGAAAACTTTTACAATTGTAATAAGCAAAACAAGTAAAGCAAATTTTACCCCAAACAGATTCTAGAGATTACAGAGACATTATGTAGCTCCCCCTCCTTTACTGAATAAATCCTTTCATATTCTAGATCTTCTCAAACATCTCTAGCTGGTATATCATCCTATATTACAAGAATTACACCTGGAGTCAAGAGTACATCAGCACTTTAAACACTGCCAACATCCCTGCAACAAACACTGTGTTGATCGTGTATTGCAGGTCTTTAAAATGGCTCATTTGGCCTGCCTTATGATAAAATGTGCAAGCTGTAATTTATTTTTATTTATGCTGTAGTATTTTAATCCAAAAATAAAATAAGATTTCAGGTAATCAAACATGTTATCTGAGGTGTAACTCATCTCTCATTACTGTCTCACTGGATAAAGCTTAAAAAGGAATTTGTATCAATAATAGATTGATAATGGTGTGCAAAATGTGTGTAATATAAAACCTTCTACTGTTTCTCATTACAGTGTCAGGAAGACTCTTTAAGCACCAATGAGATTAAGATGGTTAATTGAGATGACAAAATGAGTAAAGCAAATAGTAGCTTTAACCCATGTAAACTGTCTAGGATTGAGCTTCGCTGTCTACACATCTTCTAAATCATGTGTTGGTATAACAATAACTGACTCAATTACATACTTAGTGGAGAGGTCCTGAGCTATTTTTAGTTCATCATCAACATTTCAATTAAAATCTGCTGCTCATAAATCTGTATCCTTATCCAGAAATTCAGGGTCCAAAAAATCTTTTAACCATTATTTGGTGTCTAGAATAAACACTACTGTCTTCATCTCTCGAAACAATTACATCTAAAAAATGCTGTATAATTATTTCACTCACTGTTAAAGAATCAGATGCTACAAATGCTACCCTAGCACTAAATTAACTTTGGAGCTAGACCTCACCTCCCATTTGTAAACCCACTGAGATTATTGTTTTAAGTAGGATTTTTTGTGAACATTGTTTTATTATTTTTTCAGGCATCAATCTATTTTCCAACCTCATCATACAATTCAGGGTTGCAGGAGAGCAAGAGTCTACACTGACAAGCAATGGTCTCAAGTAGGGGTGCACCCTAGACGGGACACCAGTTCATCACAGGGCAGACACACAGTCACACTAAGATCAATTTTCCAACTAACCTACTACTATGTTTTTGGAGTGTGGAAAGAAACTGGAATACCTGTTTCAAACCCATGTGAACAAGGGGAGAATATACACACTCCAGATAGATAGCCTACCAGGTCTGGAATTTAACTTAGGGCCCAAGCAATGTGTGGCAGCAATGCTTACCACTGCACCAGCATGCCATCCTTTTTTAAGCATAGCTATTTTTATTTCATACATGCTTATGCAATCTTTAGTAAATCCCTTCCACTGTGAAGGTTTAGGATATTTAGCATTTTAGAATTAGGAGGAAAAAAAAACAAATGAAAAATACATAAAATGATTACCAGTGAAAAGAAAAGAAAAAAAAAACCTATAATATGCTATTATTGTTTAAGAGAGGATTGATCTTTACTTACCAAGTTTTAAATTATTTACTTACATCTTTTCCTTTTCAAAATTAGCTGTATTGCAAAATATTTGTGGAAATTTAAAACAAGGGCAGATTAAAACAGTTTACCTCTGACAGTTTCTAGGAAAGCCATAATTAGCTTTAGCTTTTTTTCACTCACATTTATTTTTCCTTAAAATTTTACTTTGTTCAATCTCTACCTGCAAAGTAGCAGAAATATGTGCTGTTTGTTGTACTGTATATCTGTACCACCATCTTGATTATCATCCTTTTTCCACCTAGAGGCATGTGTTGCACCATCCTGAAAAACAGAATCACCAAATCAGTATCTATTTTGGACTCAAAACCATTAGCCACCTTTACCAACAAATTATCAGAAGTCATGCTGCTTAGCTCGTTGGTTCTATGGTGAGAGTGAAAGAATGTTTCACATTTCACGGTGTGGATTTTATAGCCTTTTGGAATATATATACTGTATATATCTATCTTCTTCCCACGGTTAAATCATTAGATCTTTGTGGATGAAGCAAAAACTACATATTCAGAGCCTTCAACAAAAAATCTAAAAGCAAAGACAAAGTCTCCACTGCAATCATTGAGAAATATGTACAACTATCATTGGTAATGGAGTGTCATCTAACGGCATTCTGCTAGTGTAATCAGGTTTCTTTTACATAAAGGACAGCTGTGATATGCCTATTACAGAAGACTGGTCCATCACAAAATCAGACTAAGAACTGGACTTGCAAATATCTATAAAAATGTTTCCACAGTACTCTTTTTGTCTAAAGAGTTTCTCATGAATCACAATATTTGCATACAATAAATTTAAGAAAATACAAAAATACTGTGATAAATAGGGTGGGCATGGTGGAACAGTGGTTGGTATTGCTGCCTCACAGCGCTGGAACTCTGAGTCAATTCCAGACCTGGGATATTATCTGCATGGAATTTTTTATTTTTTCTCCAGACTGCTCTGGTTTCCTCCCACAGCCCCAAAACACACTGTTAGGTTAAGTAGCTTCTGGGAAAATTAGTCCTTGATGTAAGTGTGTGGATATCTGTGTGTCTGCCCTGTCATGGTTAGGAGTCCCATCCAGGGTGTATCCCACCTTGTGCCCTTTGCTTGCTGGGATAGGCTTCGGCTCCCCTGTAACCCTAAATTGGATGAAGCAGAGAATGGATGGATGTTACAAATAGGGGCTCTTAAAGTTTTAAAATAAATTAATATCCAGGCTTAATAAGCTAAGTACACAAATCTTTATTTTAACAGGATACACACACAAATACAACATTTCACTATTGTACAGTTATTTACAAATTGGTCAAATCTGATCAGAGTCCTGCCTTTTACAGATAGATCATTCTCAAAATGAGATGTAAAACAACATAAAATTAATGAGGGAACCTGCATCCTGTCAAACAATCCTGACAAGAACAAATTCTCTCTTTAGAAATGGGAGTTTTCTAAAGAACAAATAAACAGAAACTAGTTTCCCTATTCCAAACTTAATTACTAAACAAGACATATCTTTTAAACTGTGGATTCTACAATATAGGAAATCAGAATTTCCACAGATAAATAAGACAGCAAGCTCCTAAATGTATGTAAAAGTATGCAAAGGAACAAGTAATAGGTTTATTCCATGCTGAAAAAAAAAGAGAAAAAACACAACGTTTCGGCCGCGGAGCCTTCTTCAGGTGTGAGAGAGACAGGGCAGTAGGCAAAGGTAAAGTAGCGGGAGAACAAAGGTTGGGAGGGAGGAGGAGTGAGAGGCGGGAGCAGGGGACAGAAAGAGAGGCCAATCAAGAGGTGTGAAGTCAGAATGGGTGCAGAGAGGTGTGAAATGAAACTTCCAATGAATGGAGAAAATTTAAAAGAACAGTAGTCTGTCGTTAAGGGAAGGGAGCATGTGTGATCCTAGCTGCAGAATAATTTTAGTTTCGATGGTCTTTCTGATGTATGAGTTCGGAAAACCATCTTTGAGAACACAGACGGAGAGATTAGAGTGGTCGTGGCAAGTATGTTAAAGTATGATTCTTTTCCAATATTCAGAATATTTTCCAATGTGCTTGAAATCTGGTTTACAATATACTTGAAAGAAGTAAAATCTCTCATGGTCTAATCTTCACCCCGTCTTCTAATGATGATGATGATACCACTCTCCAGTGTTTATTGTTTTATTTTTATACTGTTACAATGCGTCTTTTAGGACCCTATGCAGACAGCACAATCCAGAAGGGAGTGAACAGACACGGGGAGGTGAAGAGGAACTGGGCTGAGACGAACATGGGGGCATACAAAGTGCTCGGGAGGTGTGGTCCAGGCAAACAAGTCCAAAGGGTGTTCGTAGGGAAATCTGCAGGGAGGCAAATGTCCAGAGCTGGGTGATCAATCCAAGACGAACAAGACAAAGTTAAAAGCCGGAGCGGGATCCAGCGAGGGGTCGAAGACAGACAAGACAAAGTTAAAAACTGGAAGATGACGAAGGGTCAAGGAGAAAAAGGGGGAACGGGACCAGGTGCTCAGAGTCCCGGACTCAACTGGTTCGGAACATCAATAAGAGGCGAATGCCCCCCGAGCCGCGGACATAGGGCGACTCGGTGGTAGGCGGGCCTCCGGGCATCAGTGTTCCATCGCAAAGCCCGAACAGAGTGAATATCTGGCTTTTGTACGGAGGCTGGAACAGGGAGCAGGTGCACAAAATCAACTAAAAACTAAAATGTGAACGAGCCGGAGCGCCCTTAAGGGGGAGGGATTACAATCATGACATATACATTATGCTGTCTTGAAGCTTAGTACTGTAACCCATGACAGTAAGTTGAAACACCATGAAGGCTCACTTAAAGGCTTCACTAGGAGTGGTCCAGTCACAGTTAAATATTTATTTTATATTGAGGCTCACTCAATGACTAATAAAACTTAAATCTGATGTAACTTTAAGCTGCTGTTTTGGTTATTTGGACCTTTGGCCATGTTTACTGACTCAAACACTTAAACAATGTATAATATCCAGACTTGTAGAAAATGTAAGTTTTCTGGGAACTACAAACATTTATCTAACCCCAGAACCATAACAATATCTTTGTGGGCATTTGTGTGGGAAGAATGGCTGTTCTTTTTATATTGTTGTATTGAAAGCCTATGTTTCACTGTGGATAGGAAAATTATTCACTATGTATTGTTTTGTGAACAGCTACAGATGCAGCCATTCAAAAAGGGTGGGGTATTTCGTGGTATACCGCTGTGGGCGTGTTGAATCAAAACGCAGTATCACATGGTGTATCGCGTCATTTGACATCATGCCAGAAAGTATCCGGAATCACCTTGTTAAACCGCCAGGAGGAGCCAATAAAGCTTAACCTCTCATGTACAGTTTTAAATTTAAACTGTGTATTACAGCATGTTAATCATCAGTCATTAAAAAGTTGGTATATTTTATGAAAGCAAGATTGCTCAGTTGGACAAAATTACACAACCTACCTTTATCATAAATAATTTAATTATGCAGAAATATTTTATGCATCAAAGCCTTTATCGAAGATATTACTAATAGTATTAATAATGAATGACTTTGGACAAGATGTAAACTCAAAGTATTATGCTGGTCCACATTCTTTCTAACCATCATTTTAAACAAAAATACTTTTATTTTTTTCTTTGACAAACACCACAGCATTTCGTTGATCTAACTAACGAGGACAGGACATTAGCTAGCCAATACGATAAAGGAATGACTTTTTTTGCTAATTTCTTTAGCACATTTGTACAAGCACTTGGAATCTGTCCAAGCCCTACTTTGTCAGGCATTAACGGACATAAAAACTCCCTTGCTTTTAACAGAGCGTTTCATAATTTCTAACTACAAAAATTATTTAAACTGCGACACTTATCATTCAACCAGAGCTCAAAATATCACAAGGATCCTCAAGAGCACAACAAAGATTGTATTAAAAGATACTTGTATCAGATACATGAGAATCCAAGCTTTTTTATCAATGCTTTCTCTTCTGTATACCAGATATTATGGTACCACTTCAGAAGGGTGTCAGCCAGTCAGGTTCCAGGAATCGTTACTTTAAAGAAAAAATACCCACCAGTATTCCATTTCTCCCTAAACATTTTAAGCATCGAAGTCTTTAACTAACATGTGAAATAGCATGTAAAAAAGTGGTAGTTTTAAGTTTTTCTGCTAATATAATATGGAATCGCGTATCTAAACAAATTAATAACAATATAATTATATTCGTGTACTGCGACAGGGCTGTGTAGGGCTATTTCACCCCTGCTCATGTGACTTCCCCTGTAGCCTGCTGGTCTACGTGCCGGACCTAATACCCCATAGGTTACGTGTTCAAATCCAGCCAGCGCCGTAAAGTTTCTTTTAACAAACATTTCTTTGAAAAAATAAAATAGCAATATTATGGACAATTAATGGACTTTTTATATTTCTAAATATCACAACATGATCAAATTTAAGTCATTTTTAATAACAATGAATAGTCACCTTTTTTCCTTCTGACAACTGTCCCTGCTTCTGCTTCCTGCTTCTATCGTGTGTGTGTGTGTGGGGGGGTCGCTTTAGATCTCCCTTCAGATTTAAAAGGTTATTAATCATATCTTCAGTGTTGCATCTTCCCAGTGTAGCTGATCTTTTGCTGCCTGGGTAAACTATCACAAAGCTTTAGAGAACTTAACATTTCTATTATCAACAAATTGTAAATACGACGTTTACATTGGCATTATTAATTTTTCACTTGAGTGTATGGAGGATTGTCAGCTGTCACTGAGAGTAGACCCACCCTCTTAGGCTGCGCAAACGATCTTTTAAATTTTTATAGAGAAAAATCATGTAAACCAGAGAGAACATGCAAATCCCACACACACAGGATGGCAGAAATTGAACCTAGGACCCCAATGCTGCAAGATAGCAATGCTAACCACCTCGCCACCATTTGAAATGGATGAATAGTTTAGTTATCTTTCTAGTTCACAGGTTTGCATGCATAATTTAATTTTGAAAGCCACTGAGACATCAGGTACTACTGTTTTATTTATGAAAAAGAAACAAAACAAAAAGCATACTAACAACTGTGCCATCCTACTCCTTGGTTAATACATTTTATTATTTTTAAACAGTTAACATTGTTAGCAAAATATTTTGAATTATATTTTACCCTATTTTTCTTTAGTTTTGTATTTAACTTATTATATGATAGTCAGATTTAATGTATATTTGAACAATGAAAATATATTTTTACGAGATGCGGGGGAAAGTGCAACAACTTATTACAGTGCTAAATTCAATATTATTGATTACTAATGGTTTATGCTAACACCTAACTTTCTTAACTAGATGTGTTTAAAACAGTGAACTAAGTGTAACATAACATTCAGAAATACAATAGAGAATAGTTTTGTGGTGTTTGTACAGATGAAACGTTTCTAAAATGTATAATGTAACAAAATCAAAGATGATTAAAATCTGAAATCTTTCCGCTTGTATGTCATTAGAAAGTACAACAAGTTTCTGCTTTGTTTAAGGATGGTATCAAAAAGTAGTCTAAATGGTGAGAAAGCTGTGCTTAATGATAATTAAGGGACCTAAAAGTAAAAAGAGATGCTTCATATTGCTTGACTAATTTTAAAAACTAAGTTATAAATGCTGACGCAATTGATGTATTAAGCGCCCCAGGCAGCAGAACTGAGCTCCGCGCCTCCTCCCTCTCTCGGTGCCGCGCCTGGTCTAAATATCTAAACATATGTATCTACAGTATATAGCAGGCAGTGTCAGTGTATTCCACTTTCTTTGTAAACGCGGAAAAACAGATATACAACGCGACCCTGTGTCACTGTGTAAATAAAAATGGTTTGAACACCCTATATTGTAATGAGCTGCTGAGCTACTGTTAGAATAGTTCCTTACAGTACTTACAGTAGTAGTTCCTGCTGTCAGAGGGGCTGGAAAGTGCCCGGGGTCATTTAATTAGTATTACAATTCGCACTCAATTGAACCCATTCAGAGCCTACATGACATTTTAGCATTTCATTCAGAGCAGAAACCCTCAAACCTGAAGAAGGCTTGAGTTTTCTGTCTTCTCTTTTAAAACGTGTGTACAATGCTGTAATACAATTTAAAATAAAAGTTTAAACAGTATCAACTAAACTCCATTTATATAAGTATCGAGAGGTATTAAATAAATACAGCTTTTTAGTATAGATTACACTTTTCTAAAATGTATTTAAAAAATAAAAATGATTACAATCTAATCTTTCCACGTTTGATCCCAAAATCCCAAGAAAAATAAATTTAAAAGGGGAGAAAGCTATGCTGAAAGTTTATTAAGATACTTAGAAGACAAAGATAACAATTTATGTTGCATTTGTCTGTGAATCAAAAAACACATATAATTAAAACACGCGTTTGCGATTAAAATCAAAACGCAATTTAAATCAATATAAATGTTTATATTGTAAAGCATACTGTACAGCTTCCATTTCTCTATAAAAATTTAAAAGATCATTTGCGCAGCCTAAGAGGGTGGGTCTACTCTCAGTGACAGCTGACAATCCTCTATACACTCAAGTGAAAAATTAATAATGCCAATGTAAACGTCGTATTTACAATTTGTTGATAATAGAAATGTTAAGTTCTCTAAAGCTTTGTGATAGTTTACCCAGGCAGCAAAAGATCAGCTACACTGGGAAGATGCAACACTGAAGATATGATTAATAACCTTTTAAATCTGAAGGGAGATCTAAAGGGATCCCCCCCACACACACACACGATAGAAGCAGGAAGCAAAAGCAGGGACAGTTGTCAGAAGGAAAAAAGGTGACTATTCATTGTTATTAAAAATGACTTAAATTCGATCATGTTGTTTAGAAATATAAAAAGTCAATTCATTGTCCATAATATTGCTATTTTATTTTTTCAAAGAAATGTTTGTGAAAAGAAAATTCACAGCACCAGCTGGATTTAAACACACAACCTGTGGGTTACTAGTCTGGCACATAGCACATGCTCAGCTACTAAGGTTTCCCTTCAGTGGTAAATTTCCATATAAATATTCAATACTAAAACGGGCACAGTAAAGACATTTAAATCTTTCTACGACCGACCAACGCACCACGAGTGCCCCTATCGGTCAACCAATCATGTACCGCGGTATTTTGCGTCATCGTGCGTCACGATGCGCAAGGACGTAGCCAATTACCCGCGGTACGTGTCTGTACCGTGCATTTTGAATGGCTGCATCTGTAGATGTAAGATCCAATTCACATGTTTGCACATATAGTACATGTGCAGTATATGTGCTTGAACCAAGGAGCTAAATTCCAATATCCCATTTACGGACATTCGTTTTTAATTTTCTCATTTGTGAAAAGAAATAATTTTGATATTTTTTGCATTAGTTTCTGTTACTATGCTCCTTCTTAGAAGTGATCACCTCGACTTTGATGCATAAATAACCCCAAATAGTACAAGTCTTCTGCTAAAACATTAGGAGCACTTTTATTGCTGGAGCAAGATGGCAGTCTCCCTAAATCCTTTTGAGGAGAGTTTTAGAACAGCAGGAACAGTAATATTAATATCAATTTAACAATAATCCAAGACATTTGGAAGGTACAATGGAAGACTAACATTCCAGTTGTTCGATCAGTGCTATAATTAAATAGGATACTATTTGATCACTTACAAATATACACTGAATTTATTGCTTTATTTATGGTTGCTATAGTGAACATATAGAACATAGAAACATAAAAAAGGTTATAAATGAGGGGAGACCATTTGGCCCATGTATGCCATTTGATAGTAGTTAATTGATTAACTACTATGACTGCTCAGTGAGAGATGAAGGAATGCTGCTTCTTTTTTATACTGAAACATGGCTAAAGGACAATATTCTGGATACGGCCATTCAGCTAGATGGACTGACTTCCTTCTGCGTGGACAGGAAAGTTTCAGAGACCAGTAAGTCTCGCGGAGGAGGTTTTAGTGTTTATACAAACAAAAAATGGTGAGGAAATGCTGCAGTAGTCTCTAGTTACTGCTCACCGCTAGTGGAATTTATTATGGTTAAGTGTTGGCCCTACTATTTACCAAAGTAATTTACTTCGGTTATTATTGTGGGTGTGTACAGCGAGTCCAGTGCTGACTCCAAAGAGGCGCTTCCAGTCCTTTACGGGGCCATCAGCGATCTGCAAACTGCTTATCCTGACAGCTTTGTCATTGTTGCTTTAATCACGCAGATCTTAAATCAGTTCTCCCTAAATTTTACCAATATGTTAACTTTGCAACAAGAGGGGTGAACACACCAGACATAGTTTCTACAAACATCCATAATGCATACAAGGCTGTTCCCCGCCCCCACCTGGGCTACTCTGACCACATCTCTGTTTTGCTAATCGCAGCATACAGATCGCTGCTCAAATGTGCCAAACCGGTTGTGAAACAGATCAGGGTATGGCCAGATGGAGCCATCTCACCATTACAGGACTGATTTGAGCACACAGACTGAAATATGTTCAGGCAGGCTGCTACCTATGAACATCTCATCAACTTAGAGGAGTATGCAGCATCTGTGACATCAGTAAGTGTACAGATGATGTCACTGTCTCCAAGTCCACCATCACATGGGCCAACCAGAAGCCATGGTTGACTGCAGAGGTCCATGCACTGCTAAGAACCCGTAATGCTTCAGATCAGGCGGCAAGGCAGCCCTCGCAAACCTGTCCTGTGCCATCAGGGAGGCAAAGCGCCCCTATGCACAAGAAATCCATGGCCACATCCTGGACACCAGAGACACGTGGCACATGTGGCAGGGCATCCAGACCATTACTGATTACAGGACTATCCCACGTGTCATTGACAGTGATGCCTCCCTCCCAGATGTGCTGAACAACTTCTATTCATGATTTGAAGCAATGAACATTGTGCCTGCAAGGAACACCACACTTTCTTCCGACGATCAGGTGCTTTGCCTGTCCGCAGCTGATTTAAGCTGGACACTAGCCAAAGTTAATCCACATAAGGCTGCTGGACCCGATAATATACCTGGTGGCATGCTCAAGGAATGTGCAGTACAGCTAGCCAATGTCCTCACAGATATTTGATTTATATCTCCTTGTGCCAGGCGGTCATCCCCGTATGCTTCAAATCCACCACTATTATACCGGTGCCGAAGAAGTCAGCCATGTCCTGCCTCAATGACTATCGCCCCGTGGCACTCACACCAATTATCATGAAGTGCTTCGAGAGGCTAGTCATGAGCCACACCAAGTCCAGACTCCCTTCCCTTTTTGGACCTCCTTCAGTTTGCATATCCCCCCAATCGCTCTACTGATGATGCTGTAACTCTTGCCCTTCACCTGGCCCTGTTCCACCTAGATAAGAAAGACTCTTATGTAAGAATGCTGTTCATGGACTTCAGTTCAGCATTTAATACAACCATCCCCCAGAAGCTGACAGAAAAATTGAGCTTGCTGAACCTTAACACCTTCCTCTGTAACTGGATTCTAGACTTTCTCAGACAGTCCGGATTGGTAATAACATCTCAAGCACCATCACAATGAGCACCGGTCCCCCAAGGGCTGAGTGCTCAGTCCACTTCTGTTCACATTGATGACTCATGACTGCACTCCCAAGCACAGTTCAAACTGCATCATCAAGTTTGCTGATGACACGACAGTGGTGGGCCTCATTAGTAACAGTGATGAGGCACCAGAGAGGAGGTGGAGAAACGTGTGGACTGGTGCACAAACAACAACCTATCTCTTAATGTAAACAAGACAAAAGAAGTAATCTTTGACTTCAGGAGGGCCCACACTGATCACTCCCCACTGTACATCAACGGCTCCCCTATGGAGACAGTTAGAAGCACCAAGTTTCTTGGTGTACACATTACAGATGATCTCACTTGGTCCCTTAATACCACCTCCCTAGCCAAGAAAGCACAGCAGCATCTCTATTTACTGCGGCGACTAAGGAGGGCAAACCTTCCCCTGCTCATTCTTACCACTTTCTACAGAAGCACCATTGAGAGCACCTTGACCAGCTGAATCACTGTTTGGTTTGGGAATTGCAACGCTTCAGACCACAAGACCCTGCAACAAATTGTGGAAAAATCTGAAAAGATCATTGGAGCCTCCCTCCCTTCCATTTCTGTCACCTATCACAAACGCTGCTTACACAGGGCCTCCAGTATAGTAGATGACCCCTCCTACCCCTCCCGTAAACTCTTTGCCCTCCACTATCTGGGAAAAGATATCGTAGTGTATGGGCTTACTCTACCAGACTTTGTAACAGCTTCTTCCCGTGGGCTGTCAGGCTCCTCAACACCCTGGAATCTACTTGCACCTGCTCCAATCCAGAAACAGGGTTTAAATCCCCCCAGTGTGTTGTGTATATTGTATTATGTATTTTATCTTGTGAGTTGCATTATCTGCATTTTGCACTATGTGTATCCTGTCAAAAATAGACAGTGTCCTGTCTGTCCTGCCTTGCACCATGGACCAGGAGGAAAGATATTTTGTTCCACTGTGTACTTGTATATGGCTGGAATGAAAAATAAACGTAAACGTGAACTTGAACTTCAAAAGTCTCATTCAGCCATTTCATGAAAGAACCTCAGATACTTGTTTCAACAGCATGGCTGGGTAGCTTGTTCCATATTCCCACAATTCTTTGGCTCAAAAAGTACCTTCTGTTCATGGTATGCAGTTTCCACAATGTTTCTACTTGTGTCTTCCAGTTCATGTTTCACTGTTAATTCTGAAGAAATAACCTAAACAGAGATCACTCTCAAATTCTAGGGGTTTCAGCTGTTCTCTGGATTTTCCATTTTTGTGCATGGGACAGACATTTTTCCAACAGATTAGGAAAGTTTTTATATAAGTACTTTGCCAATATACTAAACATGTGATTACTACCTGTGACTACCAACAAAAAAAAAAGCTATGAAGAGAAGATTAATGGCATACTGTTTAGAATAAATGATAAATATTATGTATATTAAGATAAACACAGATAACACATAATTATATTTGAAAGATAGCAATACAACGTTTTTTTTCCGTTTTAGTAGTGTAATCCTGATAGTTTTCATGCAGTAAAATAAATGCACTGGAAACTGAAATATGTTTAGTTTAACCTCAATGGTTATGGATGGCTAGTTGTTTTAAGCAATTTATATTATGTTTTTTTGTGACAGAAGCAGAAGTTGCCTTCTTGCCTGTCAGGACTTCTTGGAAGTGTGAATTCTAAGATAATGACATATTGAAAGCTCCAAACAACAGTGGTGTCAGTAAATGGCAATTGGTTCTACTTTCAGTTTATTGTCTCCAGTTGTGCTGTTTGACAGTGATTTTTAAAGGTACAGTGGAATGTCAGAAATCAGTTTGTATGGCACTCACAATTATGAAATATGTAGCATTAAATAATGCAAACAGTGAAAATGTTTTTTTTTCCCTTCACAATATCTTTCTACAGAGCAGAGAAAGTCACAGTAACAATGTATCATTGATAAAGTTTATCATTGATAGTGTTTTGCATGTTTTTCAATGATTAGAACTGAATATTTTGATCTGAAAGTATTATGAACATGTTTTATTTAAACTTTGTGGAAGTATAAATAGTATATCAGAATTATATTTTCAGTATTATAATTGTATATCAGTATTATATTTTCTTTCAACTTTTGTTCATTTTATTTTTCTCCTACATTCAATCTGTCTCAACAAAACAACACTCAAATCAGTAATACTGTTTGACAGTAATAAGAGATGAAATGAACATTAATTATCTCAGCTCTTGGAAAATTGTCTGGATTAAGATGTGATGATACCATGGGTCAATGCATGATGTTAATCAAACCTGATTAAGTAATTGCCAATATGGGGGACCGGTTTAAAATGTGAAAATCTGGGATTACTTTGAATTAATTTTGTGACAATAGGCAAAGCATGAGTATCTCAATTTGGTCATCAAAGTACTCTCCAGTGAGATAATTTGGGTCAATAATAGGCACATACTGACAGTTGGTCAGAAAATTAGAGCAAAAAGTAGAAAATTATCAAAAGGAGAAGGACAGCCATTTTACACCAGCATCCTTCCCAGTCCCCCACCAGGAAATAGCAGAAAGAGTAAAGGGTGGTAGGTATTTGTGGACAGGTTAGGAAAAAGCTTGCAAGAGGCTGCACTGAACAAGATAGATTGGATAAAATAGCCTTCTATTTGCATGCTGAAATTCCACAACTTCTGTAGACTTCATATAGTATTATTTGTACCCTTCAATGACATTGATTAAATTAAAAAGTACAAGTTAAAAATCAGTCATTATATATTTGAAAAGATTCACTAAAAGGACAAAGGCTAACAGAATTCAAAATTATCAGCAAAAACAGTTCATGAGAGAGCTGTTAAATGTGACAAGAAACATGCAAACTGTGATTAGAGCTGCTTATTTGTTTGCTTTGGATAAGAAAACTGAGATTTTCCATGTTAATCAGTGTATTTTGGGATGAAAATACTATGTAATAAAAATATCTGCAAAATTAGCAATTATAAAATTAAAACTGTAAGAAAGATATTAATTTGGATAACCATGTGTCTGTGTCCATGGATGATGCTTCTCATAATTAAATTTCATTTTGAAGAGTCATTTTTGGAAATGAAAAGTATTAAATACAATGAGCTTTTAGACTATGATAGAATTCTCAGGTTTTACAATCTTGGCCACATTACAAGTCTTTTGACTAAATTGCACCAAAACCCTAAGGAAATATAGTCTTGACTCAGCAGAAGGTAGTGTTTGGATCTGAGACAAAATTTATTGTCAACATCAAAGACATTGAGGTGGGTAGACTGGCACATTTTGAAAGATTACAATTAGTTTACAATTTATATTAGGCTGTTGTAGGGGTTTTGTGCATTTACTGGGACAATTATTAATTGTAGCAGTAAGTCACAAAATGATTCTTTGATGGCTATTAGAAAACCGACCCAGCAGTGGATACTAATACATGATGATACATTCATTAATACATAAAATGTGCATAGAAACAACAGATCTTATAGTGAGGGTTAGCAGAATACAAAAGGTATATATTAAATCACGAAGAGTTACAAACCAAGAGGGACATACATTCAGTATACCATTCATTTATACCGTTTCTTAATTGAACTTAGATTACAACTTCTACATTAGATACTCGCAAGCAAGTACGTCACTCATAGGAATTAAATTGATATCAACTCGCGGACATCAGGATGTCCCGCAGACATAAGGGAACAGTGGCAGGCTGTTGCTAGGTCCAATCGACGTCCTCTGGCCCGGTGCCAGGCAGTTCTGGATTGGCTGGAGGTGTGGGAGAAGGAGGGAGAGATTTCTGTTGCGGCGCGCTAGCAGTGGGGTCTCTGAAGACTGGCTAGTTAGTCCTGGCTTACTAGCAGAGGTTGTGCACATGGAAAGTGACTGTGGGTCCAAGCAAGTCACACTCTTTAGACGGGAAGAGGACCGGTTCGTTCCCAATGTAGCGCTAGTCCTGAATCCTGAGATTCAGTTGTCCACAGTTCTGACCGTATTTCGCTCATTGATCAGGTGAGTGTTCGCGGTGGGTTCATGAGGCTTGCTGCTGGGCTAACCTCGTGCGGATCCTTTGGTTACGCACAGCAACCTCTGTTCTCAAAACTTAGAACAAAGTAAAGTCCTGGCACTTGGACACACTGGCCGTTACATGATTGTCCGAGATGAATCTGAGAATGTCCTGGAGGAACCTCCTTCTTGGCCTTGTGCTGCCTGTTTTATCTGGAGGTACTATGGTCGTTCATTGGTTGAATGTTCCGTGGGCATTTGAGACCCACGTGGGGTTAACCTGCCCTACCAGTTCATGATTGGTTGATCAAGGTGGAGTATGAGTAACCATGCTCTCTGACATTAGGGTTGTAAACAACCCGGGATGTGACTCTCCCAAGGAATCTCCCAGACAGTAAGGCACCAGAGATGACCATTTATTAGGGTGGCTGGAGAATCTCAACCTTGGGAGTTGTTCCTTATCGGGAAACTCTATCAGCTAGAAAAACACGTTAAATGTGAACCAAATGGAATGACCTCTCTGTATCCAGCACCCCTGAGATGAGGGAGAGAGAGACTGGCAAGGGAGCAGCAAATTTAATTCCTGTATTTTTAATAAGCCTTGCCACTACACTGTCAATCCTCTTTACAGCCTTAATTGGCAGCAGCTTGACAGGTTTGTATCTGGACTACTAGCAGCAATCAAGTTGTGTTTTGTTGACTTACAGTCAACAGAATTACAGTGAAGACAGAATCCACAAATGTCACAATTAATACTTTTGTAACAGTGCTCAGTTAGGAGACCAAACAGCAAAAAGGGACCATGACTCTCTGATAAAAAATCTAAACTACCTGAGAAAATAGAGTTTGATGAGTTGATGGTAAGAAATTCAAAGGTATCAATCCTCTCCACTTATTCACCATCAAGCACAAGAGGCTATAGTTTATTGTTGTGACAATTTGACCATCTGCCTCCTGTCTGATATACATTGATTGATTTACAGGACTGGCATTTCCTTACCATGTCCTTAACAGACCTGTTAGCCTTGTATGTAAATTGGTGTAAGTCTAGCTGGAAGTTGGACATACTTAAAAACTTAGCTCCTCCAACACTCATGTGAGAGCTACTAGTCTGCAATCATTTAAATGTTACATTCAATTTCTTTGGCACTGGGATAACAACAGAGGACTTAAAGGGGAATTGGAGTCCCAATATCTCAAACCAGTTATTCAATCTCCGTAACAAAGTCAATTCATTGTTATTTTAGAAAAAAATTACAAATTTCTAATAATGACAAAATTGTGAACTTTGTGAAAGTACTATAAGTCGCCATTTTGTCGCAAACCCCTGGTCTCTCCACAGTCGAGAATGACAGTTTGTGTGAATTGAGAAGTGATGCAGCTCTTCCTGCTCACTAGTCACTTGAATGATGCAAATAAGTACAGGTTGTGCAGTAAACATTTCACCGCAAACAATTTCAGACATGATCTGCCTGCAGAGTTAACAAGGAAGTTGTACTGTATTTGTCAGAAAAACTGTCTCAAAGTTCAAAGCAATATTTCTGTTATATTAAAAGAGATGTATTCACAAGCCTACTTGTTTACAATGTCATAGATGTATCAAGTCACAGGAAGTTTTGTTACCTTGTCCTGAATCATTGAATATGGCCCTGTGCAGACTTGGAAATGTTGTCTATTTTGTGATGTAAATTGGAGGTTTTACAAATTACTATGTGCATTTTACTTTCACTGTGGTTTTAAATGCTTGCATCAATGTTGATTCTTTCAAATGCCGACATACAAAAATAGCATTGCAGTTCCCCTTTAAAACAACCAGGAACCCTAGACTAGTGACTCTATAAATACCCCAGTAATAATGATTGCTGGCTGATCTGAAGATGATTTTAAAATTGCAGCTGAGGCATAATCTGGGCCCCAAGCTTTCCTCCCATTTTATATGTAAAGCAAATGTCTAACCTCATGTTCACAGATGAGAGGAAAAGAGGGAAAGAGGGTTCTAGAGATATATTGGCTATTTATTGAAGGTAGTGCTGTACTGTACCTCAAATCTACCACAAATCTACCACAGAAATTAGTGAATTTGTCTGGGAGTTCTTCCTTGCCCTTTTAGTTTGAAATCTTCTGCAGGCCTTGCCATGTCCTCTTGCTCTCTGTGCTACACAATTTGCATTCTAACTGATCTCTATATTGGACCTTTCCTTTCAGCACTGCTAGCTCAAACTCATATTTAGTTGCTTTAAACAAATTTCTATCTCCACATTTAAAAGCATCATATTTCTTTTTACCCAGGGTTTTAAGCTCTTTGCTGACCAGCCTTTGTTGTTTTTATAAACAGTCACTGTCCTAGAGGGAATACACACACATTCAAAGAATGTTTGTATGTCACATGATGTATGATGTTATAATATCAGCCAGCTCATCAAGATTACAGCAAGTCTTTGAAGACATTTCAGTCCTCTGATTATGGATACCATGATTGCACCATTTACTGATCGCACTAGTTTTGACTTTTTTTTTACCTTTGTCTATATCTGACATCAAGGAAGTTAACATTATGGTCAGAGTGTCAGAGCAATGCATGCACAAAGGCATCTGGGTTAGTACTGTGGCACTGATGTAATTTCCCCCCCCTGGTAGCAATTTTAATTTGTAGTTTATATCCAGGAAGAAGATTTACAAGATTAAATTTACCCAAAATGAGATTTGTTGAGTCTAGGTTTGTATTTCCCACATTTGTAATATGTTTGGTAAGGAGATGACCAATGGCTGTAGAGGACACATAAGATAGAATGTACATAATTAATACATACATTTTCAAGTTCTGGAGAGCAGTATTTTGATATCCATTTCATGACTGCACACCATAGAATATTCATTAAAAAACAGATCCCTCCACCTTTGATCTTCAGTGACTGACCTGTACAATTTGCTCAATGTAGGCAAAACCCTTAGCAGTTCCACCACTGCGTCACGTATGCCTGCATCAAACCAGGTTTCCCTCAATTTCAGAAATTGCTCAGTGATAAAAAATTGTGTCATGACTATACAAGTAGGGACATCTCTTCTCTCTTGTTTGCTAATGACCAAACATTTCCGCAATGCCACAGTCTAACCAGGACCCAGGCTCTCCTGCCTCTTTTTTTGTTGGATGTGGGACCTACTGGTGCAGTTTGAGTGCCTGTTTTCAACTAGAAAGTTTCCTGAGAAAAACTGTTTGAGTTGCTAAAATGCTGAAACATTGTTGCATAAATTCAGCAGATCCAATGTTCCATACTTGACCATAACCCACTCAAAACAACAAACCATGGTAACACCATGTCACCACAGAATAGTACCATTTTGAAAATGAGTTTTTAATTTTGTGACAGGCCATTTTGTGCGGAGTATGTGTGAAATGTAAAATACCTTGAACTAACCAGGGTAAGTATAGGGTAATGTATTCCAGGCCTTTTAAGACCAAAAAGCAGCTTCAACAACTACCACTAACAACATGCATGAGCTTTTTATAGCAAACCAAATCCTAATCACACCAATGTGAAAATGTGCTTCTCAAATCATTTACCAGTATTATAATAATTAATAAATTAATCCTCAGTGTAAATGTCTACAAGTATTTTAGAGGCTGTGTAATGGTCTGCAATTACAGACCTGGCAATTAGCCTACCACAGACTGTTTAAAAGTCAACCTGCTACTGGAACCTGCTACTTACAACCTGCAACCTGCTATTACAAGCCAATATTCTTTGTAAATAGAAACAGTGGGTGATAATTGTTAACCAGCTAATTTGTGAAAGGCTTTCAAAGTCACATTCTCATACGTACAGCATCCATATTAGGACATCCTCTCCCTAAACCCACTTTGCGGTCCTAAAAAAATCCATGTCCTTTGTTCCCTGCTCTGAAGATCCTTCCTCCTGAACTCCATGTGCACTGCTCCCTGCTCTGAAACTCCTTATGTTTTGGAAGAGGGAGGAGGATGTACTTATGGATGCTATATTGAGGGATACATTTGATTGTTTGATACAATGCCTTCTAAAAGTATTCAGATCCTTCCTATGGTATTCCATTTGATGAAACTACAGAATAATTCATAAATAATTTTAAACATATTTTAAATATTTTATTCAAAACCTGAATGCTCAAACTGAAGGTTTATAAAAGTGTTTAATGGCTCTCACTGTGGTTCGCTGGAATCCCAAAGCTTTAGAAATGGCTTTATAACCTTTTCCAGACTGATAAATCTCAATTACTCTGTTTCTCATTTGTTCCTGAATTTGTTTGGATCGCAGCATGATGTCTAGCTTTTGAGGATCTTTTGGTCTACTTCACTTTGTCAGGCAGGTCATATTTAAGTGATTTCTTGATTGAGAACAGGTGTGGCAGTAATCAGGCCTGGGTGTGGCTAGAGAAATTGAACTCAGCTTTCCAAAGATGTGATAAACCACAGTTGATTTATGTTTTAACAGGGGGGGCAATCACTTTTTCACACAGGACCATGTAGGTTTGGATTTTGTTTTCCCTTAATAATAAAAACCTTCATTTAAAAACTGCATTTTGTGTTTACTTGTGTTATCTTTGTCTAATATTTCAATTTGTTTGATGATCTGAAACATTTCAGTGTGACAAACATGCAAAAAATAAGAAATCAGGAAGGGGGCAAACACTTTTTCACACCACTTTACATTGCTGACATACATTGAGCCCTCACATCGTTATAATTAGAAAATGGGTGATTCAAACACAAGCTTGGCAAGTAAGATCTCGTTATCAGAAAGATTAATCCAGTGGCTATCAAACTTTTGGTACCACCCCTGATCAAACTAAAGCATCCAAGTACCACCTACAAGTCATATTCTCATAGGAACCCCAGAAAATCTCAATGACCAACATGAGCATGCGTGGATGCACACACTCACATACACTTATAATAAATATTATAATCAACTTTATTTGATATAGCGCCTTTAAAGGTGGCTTCTAAAAAGTGCTTTACAGAATGACAACAGGAACAACAACAATTAAAAATAAATAATAAAAAAGCACCATTTCAGTGAGAGGGGTAAGCCTGTTTAGTCGAGCAAAACAGATGTAAATTCATTGGTCGAGCCTTGATACAATTCACAACAGAGTCTAACAGATTTAAAATCGTCAGGCATTTTCTTGACAGCCAAAGCCTCGATGTGGATGTTGCATTGTGTCCACTTCATATCTAGAGCAACCTCTTTAATTCGTGCAACTATACTGCTGTGTCGGCTTGTCATCCCTCTAGCACCGTCTGTAAAAACTCCAACACATTTTTTCCAGTCGATGCCATTCTCTTCGATGCATTAATTCAGAAGCTGAAATATGTGCTCTCCTGTAGTTCCTGTTGATAGCGGCTTACAGAACAGAAAGTCCTCATGGGACATACCCTCAAACTCGTATCTAACGTAAACAAGCAAATTGGCCAAATCAAAGGCATCTACAGACTCATCTAATTGCAGTGAAAAGCATCTGCTCATCTTAAAGGGCTCTATAAGCGTACTTTTGATATCATCCGTCATATCAATAATTCTATGAGTGGCTGTGTCTTTCGAAGGTTCAAGTTCAAGTTCAAGTTCAGGTTTATTGTCATTACACTCATATACATGGTATATGGTGTAACGAAATGCTATTTAGCTAGCTCTCGGACATCAGTACTACAAAGAGAAAAAAACAACAACAACAACAATACAATTGTGTAGCAAAAGAAAGACAGAGACAACAGGCAGTGGGCAAAAAACAACAACAGACGATGTGCAAAAAAACCCAACAACAGGCAATGTGCAAAAAACAACAACAAGCAATGTGCAAAAAACAACAACAGGCAATGTGCAAAACAACAAAAAGGTAACAGGTTATGTGCAAAAATATGCATCAACAGAATAAAATAAAGGGATAGAAATGATGGGGAGTGAGCTTTTGACATGTATGGTAGAGGTAGATTTTCTATGTGTGTTTGGGTTTTTGGTAAGAAAGAAAGGAATAAGGCACTGTGAGGTTCAGATCATAGGTGAGAGGTGAGGTGAGAGTGAGAGTGAGAGAGGCTGGGAATTTAACAGTTTGATAGTGCGGGGGTAAAAACTGTCTCTGAGTCTGGTAGTCCGGGCCCGAATGCTCCGGTACCGTTTTCCAGATGGTAGCAGATCATAAAGTCTGTAGCTGGGGTGTGGGGTCTTTGATTATGCTTAGAGCTTTCCTCAAGCACCGTCTGTCATAAATGTCCTGGATAAATGGGAGGGTAACCCCAGTGATGGACTGGGCAGTTTTCACCATCCGCTGTAGGGCTTTGCGGTCAGAAGCACTGCAGTTGCCATACCACACTGTGATGCAGCCTGTCAGTGTGCTTTCTGTAGTGCATCTGTAAAAGTTAGTGAAGGGGGCAGCAGGTCGAGCTGTTTAGCAGCTTTTTCTCCACACATAATATGTGTCAACTCTTTTGCCAACTGTAAACAAAGTTCTTCACAAGTAGTGTGGAGCTTACCTGCTTTAGCAATCCGCAAACTTGCATTTTCCCTGTTTCAGTTTCAGAAGTCTGTCTCAAAAGTTAAAAGAAGTTTTTATTTCATGCGCATGGGAGCGAAACACAGAGACGCTCTGTGTATTTTTTTCAAATTAACCTGGAACAGTCCTATTTTTCTGTTTTCTATCACGCTTTCTATGCTCACAAGATTGCCAGTGTTCCAAAACCATGCACATTCTCCTACCTCCCTAATTGCTGGAGATAACTTTTTTTTAATACAATTGGTCACTTACTTTCATAGCAAGCATTCCTATACAATGGTATAGAATTACATAGTACATAGTAACATTACATAGTAGCTCTTTTGTCCTCTCAAGAATTATTGCACACACACATTATGAAAATATGAAAACCCACCCCAATTTTTCAGTACACACAACAGATTTCCAGTTTCATATGGCGTACCAGAAACATGAGAGTTGGATTTCTTCAGACTTTTATGTATTTCTTTAAATAATACAGGAATATAAAAAGAGCTATATTGAGCATTGAGTTGTGTTTAGAGTTTATGAGTTATAAAATATCCATTTATCTCTTATCAGAAAGCTAACTTTTCATGTGAGGTTCAAAATAACCTAGATCCCAGAAGGTTCTTTTGCAGAAGGTGAGACAGAGAGCACATTCTTATGGGTCAGATGGGCTGTATTATTCTCAAATTTTAACTGCTCTTATGTTCATGTGATGAGACACTAGCCTATTGTAGGGCTTGGAGAAATAGACAAAATTAGAATACCAAAACAGACTTATTCAGCGGTTCATTAGAACTGGGAATAAACTGGAGACAAAATGTATATGAACAAGAGAAGAACATGTAAATACAAAGAAGACTCTCCAATCTGGAAGACACAATACTTAAGAGACAGTAATACTAAGCACTATTTTGCCCAGCTTTACACATATTTAATAATATTTTTCAATACAGTATTTTTGAAAAGATGGATTGAATTGGAAGTCAATTTTATTCAAGTACATACTTTGAGATGGAAGTGAGATGCCTGAATGGCAATTACTGATGAAAGCAACAAAGTAGGAAAATGCATCAACACTTGTAAGTTAAGCAAAAGAAGAAGACAGAGAAAAAGAGGGATCCCTGTATTGATCACTGGGAGACAGCTGTGAAGAGGGAAAGAAGTGAAAAAAGTAAGCCACACCAGCAAACTTGAAAGGAGAGGTCAGGCAGTTAGAGATTATAATTCAAAATCAAAACTTTCTTTTGACTTGTTACTCTGAAATTTTTATCTCTGTCTTTCAATCCTTATTTGGTAGCACTTTACAGGTCTGGTTACTCAGACTGAGAATCAGACACATAAAGATGCAGAGATTGGTATAAATGTTCACAATATATAGTATTTTCACACCCCTCCTTTTCTAATATAATTCCCCTTTTCATTTAAATTTTACTGCTTCTAATTTAAATTTAGAATTCTTTTAGTTTCATTTTCAGGGATTTTGGGGCTTCCACATTCATACATGTTGCTTCACATTTTCAGATAACACACTGATTGAATGACTGTTAAATAACTTTAAATTTTCTATATTTCTGTATTCCAGCCAAACCCTGATTTATGCAAAACAGAGGTATGATTTGGATTTGTTATTTTATTGTCTTAACTTGCATGGCAACCTTACCATAAGAATTACCCTTATAGAACCATTTCTTGTTTTTCTAGGAAAGAGCCAAGCATCTGCTGCTGGTATGATGGTGGACAAAAAGATACAAGCGGGCTCTAGAGGCAAGATATTTACATTTCTGGCAAACAGAAGTGGCAGACTTAGGGTTCAACCTTTTCCTGAACTTTAATTTAAAGCCCTATAAAAATTCATGAGATAATCTAACAGCATGTTTATTAATGCTTTTCTGGAATGATACTGTAACCTTACTGTTTTTAGGGAAAGGAAGAATACAAGTCTTGCTGTGTTTTTTAATATCAATATACAAAACTAATACAAGTTTAATGAAGCAATTGTAGGCAGGTAGGGGTATTAAACATGAATAATTGATCCATTATCTTCTAAAGCAAAGGTAGACATATTTTGCCCTTTTTTCTTCTCTTGGCTTCTTTTAAACAATGTTATGTCCTTAATAAGATGACTCAAGGTATCTGAGCACATTAAAAATTTAAAATGACCTGAAGATTGTTGTTTATATTAAAAGTCTGTAATCTGATATAGTTAGTAGAATTCAAGCTTGCAGTTGATGCCAAATTAAGAGGGATACTAAACACTTTATAAGTACCAAATGAAATTCAAAAAGATTTTGATAAAAGTCAAGACTGGGCAGACTCCAGGCAGATGGAATTTAATGTAGACAAGTTTGACAGGTTTGCAAGCAGGTAGTAAAAACATGAACTATAAACACAAAGTAGGAAACTGAGCAAAAGAGACTGCTTATGAAAAAAAACTTGGGTGTTTACATTGACAAATAGTTTGCATTTTCCAGACAATGTGGGAAATGAAAAAAAGCAAAACAAAATGCTATTATAAAAAAGTTATAATCAAAGAATTCAAATTAAAGGATGATATTGTGTACAATATCACTTGTTCAAAGTGTCAGGGATGAGAGGACAACAGTGAAAACTATGTGGAATTGCACTTTAAACCTTGGCTTCCTTTAAAAATGGCTGGATGAAATCTTTGCAACAATAATGAAAAAGGACCTAGTGACCTAATGAAAAGGGACTTATATTTTGAAATTAAATAAATCGGAAGTAAAATGTATGTAATATGTTAGTTTTGAAGTAACATAAAGTTCTAACAGATTTTGTAAGAGTTCATACAGTTGTTGCCCAAATTGCAGGTGTACTAGTCACATAAAGGGCAAAATTATTTAATGTGTGAAGGGGAACAATGTGAAAAACATGATACCATACAGCAAAGAAGGAAAAACAGCATCAGGGAAGAGGAACAGTAGTCAGAAGTCGAGTCGCACTGACAGGGATAAACAGACACTTAACAGGATAGTTGCTAAAAACTACAAAACAATGTCCTCAGAAATTACCATAAAAAGGTTCACTTTCTGTCTAGCAAATAGCAAGCTGGATGTAACACCTAGGGCTGCAGCTGTATGTAGACTGCATGGTTCCTCAGGGCTACTAATGTGTGAGAATTGCAAGTGCTGGGGTATGTCGTTTTCTCTCCTCTTTTGTATTGTAACTGTCCCACATTTCCATATGCTCCCATGACTCCATGTCACGAATTCTTATTGTTTGTTAATTGATAAACAATGAGATGTATTTGATGCACAAATTAGATTCAATTACATTAATTGGATAAAATATTAAAACTAGTGCACTGCAAAGCCGTGGAAATGCAAGCAATGCTTCTGGTACTCAATGCTTTCAGCTGGAAGAAAAAGATCTGGATTTTGGCAGTACTTCAGATATGATGAGCAAACCAGGAAAAACTCTTGTAAAATATTATTGAAGAAACATTAAATTAAAGAAACAAAATGTGGCTACATAATAAGTGAAACAATCATGGCAAAGCACCATATGAATTAAAGAACCAGGGCACGTTTGCGCTGAAAAGACATCTGTGTTTTACATTGTAGCTAATCAACAAATTAAATAGAAAACTAAGCAAGAATAAACCATATTTTACAGTTTACATATTAGGAAATTACCAATTTTATGTCTTGGTTAGAGATTAATGTGTAACAAGTAAGCTACTCTTTCAAATTGTGAGAGTTGTTCAAACATGCTATATTTGCAATAGGGCACTGTCAGAAATGTGACTTTTGTTCATATTTTATTTTCAAAATATTAAAGTGAGCCTGTTAAATGCTTGTTGTGTGCATTTCACAAAACGTAATACTGTAGTTATAAAAAATAATGTTCTTTAATTGCATTGAGTTTGTATATGTGATGAGGTGTTCAGCTAACTGCTAAAATATTATCATAGTGCCAGCTTCTTGTAGGCTTTCCATCTTATTTATTCAGAAGAATGTGTGCAGAGTGAAAGTGCATTGACACGCCTGAAGCACAGGCCTGTCACTTTGTTAGCATGATACAAGCACAATCTTGAGCAACAATTAGCACTTAGACTACTCTTAGACTATGGAGGTTTTTCAGCTGAAATAATATGGCATTATAAGGGCTATTAATACTATTATACCAGTGAATTAAGGAATGTTTATATTACTTGTCTTGTCTGGTTTTAACAATTTCTAAGTAACCCATGCACTAATTGGCTTATAGTTATTACAAATTTTGTGGCCTATGTAGGCATCCTCTCACGAGGCACTAGTAAATGGGACAATTCTTAATTGTAGCAGTAAGTCACAAAATGATTCTTTGATGGCTATTAGAATCAACCTCATGGGACAACTCAAACAACGCACACACACGGATACTATTACACGAGAATACATTTATCAATACATAAAATGTGCATATAAACATAACAGATCTTATTGTGAGGGTTAGCAGAATACAAAAGGTATATATTCAGTCACGAAGAGTTACAAACCAAGAGGGACATACATTCAGTATATCATTCATTTAGACCGTTTCATAAATGAACTTGGATTACAACTTCTACACTAGATACTCAAAATCAACTACATCACTCTTAGGAATTGAATTGATATCAACTGAGGTTGAGGTAACAGTTGAATTATCGAGCTGTAATGCAGGATGTTGAAGATTCATCCAATCTGTGTTGATTCAGATCTCCAGCGGGCACAAAGAAGCAGTGGCAGGCTTGTTGTGTCCAATCGGTGCTCTCTGGCTCGGTGCCAGGCAGTGCTGTTGCGGCTTGCGACGTGGTGGGAGAGATTCCTACTGTGATGCTCTAGCAGTGGGCTCTCTGAAGACTGGCTGGTTAGTTCTGGCTTTAACTAGTGAGTTTGTGCTCACAAGAAAAGTGACCGCGGGTCCAAGCAGGTCACACTCTTTAGACAGGAAGAAAACCGGTTCATTCCTGATATAGCGCTAGTTCTGAATCCTTAGATTCAGCTGTCCACAGTTCCGACCTTAGTTCACTTGTTGATCAGGTGAGCTTTCGCGGTGGGTTCACGAGGCTTGCTGCTGGGCTAACCTCGGGTGGATCCTTTGGATATGCGCTGGCAACCTCCATTCTCGACTCTTAAAACAAAAGTTAAGTCCTGCATTCGGACACACTGGCCATTACGTGATTGTCAGGGCTGAGTCTGGGGATGTCCCGGAGGCGTTGAGTCTGAGAATGTCCAGGAGGCACAGAGTCTGAGAAATGTCCAGGAGGAGCTCTGAGTCTGAGAATGTCCAGGAGGCGCCTTTTTATGGGCTCTGTGCTGCCTGTTTTACCTGGAGGAACTACGGTTGTTCATTGATTGAAAGTTTCATGGGCATTCCAGACCCACGTGGGGTTAACCTGCCCTACCAGTTCCTGATTGGCTGATGGTGAGTAACCATGCACTCTGACCTTAGTGTTGTAAACAACTTGGGATGATACTCTCTTGGAATTTCCCAGACCGTGAGGCGCCAGAGATGACCATTTATTAGGGTTGCTTGAGAATCTCACCATTGGGAGTTGTTCCTTATCAGGACACTCTATTGGCTAGAAAAACACCTTAAATGTGAACCAAATGGAATGGCCTCTCTGTACCCAGCATCCCTGAGATGAGGGAGAGAGAGACTGGCAAAGGAGCAGCAAACTTAATTATTGTATTTTAATAAGCCTTGCCGCTACACTTATACTGATTAGTTTATAATAAAATTGCTTTGAAACTTGCTTTAAAAAAATAACTTTAAAAATCTTATATAACAGTATATAATCATTATTAACAGTGCCAAAAGTATGACATTTAGTAAAAAAGATTCATACAATGTCTCTGTATAAGATTATTTATTATTAAAATAGTGTTTAATTATTTCTTTTACTTAATATTTGACCTCGCTGGGGATCAATACACTTTAGATTGAGCAACAAAGTCTTGTGCTTTTTGATAGACTCTTATCAGATGGGTTAAATATATAAATTTTATTCAACTTTTATTATACAATTTTACTTTTTATTATACAAATAAATTAAACTGCATGATTAAAATGTGACTGTTTAGACTGTGTTAGGTGACTAAAAGACTAATTATAGTCAAAATGTATTTGACTAGATTAAACGTTGGTGACGAGAAAGTCACTATGAACAATAGATATTTTAGTTGACTGACCTTTTGTATGTCCTGCATTGGACTAATTTTCCATCCTAGGTGTAATATGGTCATTAAACAAAAAATTGGGAAGTGATTAAACCCTAATCTTGACCACTTCTACAAATGTTGATTTAATATCAAATGATATAATTTGATACCAGCTCTTGCCAGAGACAATATGTAATAAATGTATTGTATGATTTAAATTTTGAATAAAATGGAACTCCAATGTTCCACATCACTATTCCAGCCTCCTTCAGTAGCTGTTTCTTCCAGAAATCAAAGATAACTAGAACTATAACAAGACTCTCAGCAGTTGATCTTGTCACAATAACCTCCTTCTATCTCTACATAGCCACTGCAGTGTACTCTACTCATTGCAGCAGCTGAATATGTCTTAAGCCTCTTCTCCAAACAGGTCTCATCTCTAAGACAGCCACACTGATTCAACTTTTCCACATGCCATGGAAAATGCCTGCTAACCAGATTTGCAATGCTGCCCTCAACCCATCCTGATGATAGTGTATTTCCAAGCAAGGAGAGTGTTATCACATCCCCAGGGTTGTCTTCAGTCCTGCCATCAAATTCCTTTTTTCTCCAGCCTGTTCCACATTTCCAACCTTGTCAATTCTTTCCCTACTCCTTTTTCTATTTTTATCTCCTTCTTTATTATTGAGTATTCTACCCACTGGTTCCATCAATATCTTCCCTGTTTTCTCTCCCTCTTCACATGTTGGGTCTAAGCTTCTCATTCATAAGCCTTCCCATCCTCAGCACTCACACTGCAATCATGCTTCTTCCAGTTTCGCAGTTGTGCTTCAGGCTACTTTGGCAATGGGTCCACTTCCTTTTCTTCCCCTCTAGCATTTAACATGATGCAGTTTCAGCCCCTATCGTTATCCCCCTACAGCCCAAGCTCATCTGTCTGATAACATGGATTAATGAATAATCTATAACAGTTTCTAGTCCCTTGGTTTATAAAATAATCCTAATTCTGCTTTTGGATTAATAATTTTCATGAAGGGTTCTATGTGGAGCCAAGTACCAGAATCAGAATGAAGTGCTGATGCTTACTCCTTATTCGGAAGAATTCTGGATTGGCATTAATGTTTTCACTCACTGCTTCCGAGGGATCTGATAGCCTTATCCTCACATAGAAGTTGTACTCCTCAGACAAAGCATATTAATTCAAATCATGTCTCTATTCTGTTGTAAATTAATTTCTGTTGTAAATTCTGCTGAACTATTGCACCTGGAATAAAGACTTTTCTACTAATGGTTAAATGGATTAACCTTAAATTAATTATTTAACCACTACAACAATATTTTCTGCATTATGAAATAATTTTAACATAAATTCTAGATATGTTCACAAATTATCATTTTCATTCCCATGACATATAACTAATCACACATAAATTGTAATTTATGCTCTGTAAAATTAGAATATCCTGGCCATACTACTTGAGAAATGGAGACATACCTTCAGGACGGTTTCCATATTCATATTTTCAGAAATTCAGAAAGTTACAGAAAATCCTTCAACATAGACTTTGCAAGTTAAAGAGACATTAACTATGTACCTGCAACATTGTGACTAGTCAATGAAAATTTCAGAGGATGCAACGAAATGATTTGAAAGTTAATGACTGTATATAAGTCTATTTCAAAATTGAATCTAGTTTTTAGTTTCTTTATACTAATTTTCAATTCAGGGTCTAAAGACACAATAGAGATAGAGAAGGATCTATTATAGCATTGTCTGTAATTAGCTTATGGTACTAATGTGAAATCTCTCATACATCTTTGAGGGAAATCAAAAAGTATGATTCAGTTTTATCTTAACATTATTGTTGATCTACTTGTAAGCATCTGAGATGATGAATGCATCAGTGAGATCTTCCGACATGAACTTTATTGAGGAACTTTATTGCTTGGAAACAGCTACACAAATGTATTTTGAAATGGTTAATTAATTAGAACATTCATAAAAATGTATTAGGCCAGGGTTTCCATTATTGATATTTTCAACATTAAATATAATAAATTGATAATTATAATTTTCTATGTTTAACTGAATATTAGCTCATTGAGCTAGTAACTAGTACTTAAAAAGCTGATTCCAAAAAAATGAGTTATGGTAAGTTAACTGTGTAAATATTAGAGAGAAACATTATGACTCTGTATGATTTTAACTGATATTAAAACACTGGTGTTTTACCTTTCCTTTGCCACTACTATATACACTACTACTATAACAAACAACTGTTATTGTTGTTCATACTTGGAAGCATGTAGCCAGTTGAGAAAAGCCATGGGTGGATGAAGCTTGGACAGTACATAATATCAAAACTAAAACGTTTTTGACTGTTGGAAAATAATGGTCACTCTTTTTATGTTTGATATCTTCATTATGGGCTCACTTGACTTAAAGAAGGCAAGTATAAAAAAAGTTGTTTCTTTTAAGAATTTGTTTAGAAGTGCTTGGCAAATTAGAAGGGATTGGGCAAAATTGTATTTGCTAGACCACTGGATTTAGTCTTTACTATACATAAGTTATACCTCTAGATACTCTGTTTAACCCTGTTTTCATCTATTCTTTTGTGTTGGAAGCTCAAGGTTTCTTGTTACCTTATTGAGGCAAAGAGTAAATCCTGTGTGATATGGATTTTATTAATTTTATACAACTTGTATGTGTGTTATTATTTAAAAATAAGAGAATTGGGGTCAAAGCAATTAAGAAAGTAATAGATTTTCATAATGAGACAATGTGTCTTTAAGAAGCAGAAATTAGACATCTTTACACTGACTGAGGATTCTTACAACATTTTTTCCAACTTAAATAAATTATGGTACATCTCTGTTATATTTAAGCCAAGTAGTGTAAAATGTTATTTATTCTCAAATGTTATCCATCGTAACTCTGCAGACTGGAAACAGCTTCTTGAAAAGGTTTTCAGAGTCTTGTACTGTTTTCATATTTTGTTTCTTTAAAACTTGCAGGCATGGCATGTGGAACATGTAGTTCTTCTTATATACACAACATACTCCACATATGTAAAGCAAAAAATAAAAATAAAGAAGTAAATAATTAGAATGAATGGAAATAGAAATAAATGTTTGCTTACAGATGCAGCCATTCAAAATGCGTGGGCGATACCGCATTATTTTGCGGTGCGCTTTACGCAGTCTACCGCGAGTTACCGTAAATTCTCCTATAATACCGCAAGTAATATAATAGTATCCGGAATTTCCACAAGGTGGAGCTAATAAAGCTCAGCCTCTCACGTTTGAGCAGTCGCCATCAAAGTCTTTACCGAAGATATTACTAATAGTATTAATAATGAATGACCTTGGACAAGCTGTAAACTCAAAGTATTGCCCTGGTCCACATTCTTTTTTTCATTGACCGTCTTTGTAAAAGTAACACCACAGCATTTCGCAATCACGCATTTGTTTCCAATCATGCAAAGTACAGTAATTTTTGAAAATCGATTCACCATGCCTTTCACATGCTCATAAAAGAGATTGATTAAGGAACATAAACATATTACCGTATGCAAACTGTCCTGTATACAGTATGTATATTTAATGTCTTAACTGTCCCCGTTTAAGTATTGAATATTTATATGGAATTTTACCACTGAAGGGAATTCTTAGTACCTGAGCATAAAAAGAATAGGAGCATACTGTAATGCGTGTGAAGGCCATAAACGATATTAATTTTGGAACTTAAACATACAGTATATGGCTGGTCTCGGTACTTTAAAGCAAACATACACACCAGTATTCCATTTCTCCCTAAACATTTTAAGCATCGAACGTGATACCGGAGTCAACAAGCATACTTTTAGAATTTGATTAAAAGGGAATATAATATGGAATCGCGTATCTAAAGAAATTAATAACGATATAATTATATTCATGTACCGCAACACAAGAATACTACATGCTGTACATTGTCTGTTGATAATCTTTCTGTAGTGCTTTTTCAGCACTCTCCATGTGACCTTGCCGGTGGTGCTGTGGGTTAGGTTCCTGACTCCCATATCACACGGTCTGTGATCAAATCCCGCTGGAGCCATGATTTTTTTTTAACAAACATTTCTTTGAAAAAATGAAATGTTTCCCTGAGTGAGAGATTAAATAAAACCTCACTCGCACCAAACAAATTTATATTTCTAAATATCACAACATGATCGAATTTAAGTCATTTTAATAACAATGAATAGTCACCTAGGCGTTACAATATAAACATTTATATTGATTTAAATCGCGTTTTGATTTAAATCGCAAACGCGGGTTTAAATATATGTGTTTTTTGATTCACATTCAGACAAATGCAACATAAATTGATATCTTTGTCTTCTAAGTATCTTAATAAACTTTCAGCATAGTTTCTCCCCGTTTAGATTTATTTTTCTTGGAATCTTGGGATCAAATGTGGAAAGATTAGATTGTAATCGTTTTTATTTTTTAAATACATTTTAGAAAAGTGTAATGTATACTAAAAAGCTGTACACCACCTGCTATAAAGATACATATTGTAATACTTTCGGGTTCGGATAGGACAGACACAAGAACTCAGACTTGCGGAGTTAAAGCAAGTTAAAGCCTTGATTTTATATATCACCTTTAAAAGTGGCATCTCAAAGCAAAGTAAATACCCAACACTGATTGTACCCCTCTGTCATGCTAATAAAACACCTTGAATTGAAATGAATTGAGGGAGAGAGGGGGGAGGGCAAATAACCAGGACGTAAGGCAAATAAGATACACTCCACAGACATTCACAACAGCGACATATCATAAAACGTTTGCACATATAGTTAAGTTATTACTTGGTTTTCAAAGTGCAATGAAATACAATATTGTTGTTGTTGCTGTTATTGTTGTTTTTATCCTGTAAAGCGTTTTGAGAAGCCACCTTTAAAGGCGATATATAAAAGCGCTGATTCTTATGGAATGTGTTCCGACGGGGATTCAAAATTGTTTTTATGTTTTTTTAATCGCGTATCTAAGGAAATAGCAGTATAACCTTGTTCATGCACAGACAGTTGCATGTTACATTATTAATTTGGGTGTCTCCTCTTGCCAGAAAGCTCTAAATTACATTTTGAGTGTGGTTTTTGACTTTTTTTAAATTGCAACCCATAAATAAAGCTGATACTGTTTAGACT